>NW_015160918.1:85890-106799 GCF_001447785.1 Gekko japonicus
CGTCCCTCTGTCTATCTGTTTGGTTCCATCATCTGCCTACCTGCGTCTTTGGCGTAATCTTCATGGGGGCGGCGGGGCTTCAGCCTCCGCCGAAATTTTCAGGAAGGTACTCAGCCTCCCCCCGGGAGCCACCCTTGCTCCTAGCAAAGCAATGCCTCTGGCCCAGTCCCAGCCCCCCCCCCCAAATTGGAAAGTCTAGACCCTTGTTCTGTCTCTCTGCCTGTCCATTGTCTGTCTACCTGTGTGGGTCTGTCTGGCTGTCTCTGTCTATTGATCGGTGTCTGTCCATCTTGTCTGGGGATGTCCTAAAAGGAAGGACAGGCTTGCGTTGGAAACAATGGGAGAGGCTGGAAGGCCCATTGGAAATCATGGGAGCTAGGAATGCCAATTGACTTGCACGGCCCCGTTGTAAAACATTGGGGTACAAGTAAAAGGTAAAGGTTCCCTTGCTCGAAAGCCAGTCGAATCCGACTCTAGGGATGCAGTGCTCATCTCCGTTTCAAAGCCGAAGAGCCAGCGCTGTCCGAAGACGTTTCTGTGGTCGTGTGGCCGGCATGACTAAACACCGAGGCACACGGAAGCTGTTCCCTTCCCACCGAAGTGGTACCTATTTATCTACTTGCAATTTCATGCTTTCGAACTGCTAGGTTGGCAGGAGCTGGAACTAGAGACAGGAGCTCACCCTGTCTTGCGGCACACTCGGGTCTCGAACTGCTGAACTACTGACCTTCCACAGCCTGCAGTTCAGCGTCTTAACCACTTGAGCCACCGCAGCTCCTAGGGTACAAGTAGAGTTGCAATAAAAAAGCGGAATGGATTTTCCATTAGGGTCTCTGGGCCCAAATACACTACTCTGGGGATGGAATGAGAGACCACGCATTGTTTCCAATGGGCAATCCTGTCCTTCCTTTTAGTACATTCCTCTTGTCTGTCTGTGTCTTTCTGCCAATCTGAGCTTGCTTCGGGGAGGAGGGCAGGGAATCAAATAAATAAATAAATATCGGTGTCTTTCTGTCTACCTGCCTGTGTTGGTCGGTCTCTCTGTCATCTGTCTCTGCCTGTCCATCTGTCTGTCTACCTGTGTTGGTCTGTCTGGCCATCTCTGTCTCTGAGAGGCAGTTTGGGGTAGTGGTTAAGTGTGTGGACTCTAATCTGGGAGAACCGGGTTTGATTCCCCACTCCTCCACTCGCGCCTGCTGGGTGACCTTGGGTCAGTTACAAGTCCTTTCAGAGGTGTTCTTGAAAGGGCACTTCCGGAAAGAGCCCTCTCAGCCCCACCTACCTCACAGGGTGTCTGTTGTCACATGGAATTCACTGCCACAGGAGGTGGCGGCGGCTACAAGCATGGACAGCTTCAAGAGGGAATTAGATAAGCATATGGAGCAGAGGTCCATCAGTGGCTCTTAGCCACAAGGTATAGATAGGGGCTCTGGGGCAAGTGATGCTCTGTCTTCTTGGTGCTTGGGGGGGGGGTCAACAGTGGGAGGGCTTCTAATGTCCTGGCCCCACTGCTGGACCTCCTGATGGCACCTGGTATTTTTGGCCACTGTGTGACACAGAGTGTTGGACTGGATGGGCCATTGGCCTGATCCAACATTGGCGTCTCTTATGTTCTTATGTTGTGGGGAGGGGAAGGGAAGGGAAAAGAGTTTGTAAACCGCTCTGAGACTGCAAGTGAAGGGTGGGGTATAAATCCAATCTCTTCTTCTTCTTCTATTTTTCTGTGTCTGTCCGTCTTCTCTGTCTATGTCTTTCTATCAATCTACCTATCTACAGCCTATCTCTGTCTCTCTGTCTGTCTGCCTGTGTTGGCTTGTCTGTTCATCGCTGTCTATTTATCAGTGTCTGTCTATGTGTTGGTCTCTTTAACCATCTATCTACCTATCTCTCTCTGTGTTGGGCCATCAATCGTCTGTCTACCTGTCTGCTGGTCTGTCTGTCTATCTTATCATCTCTCTGTGTCTGTCCATCTGTCTGCCTAGCTTTCTATCTAACTGTTCTGGTTTACCTATCTATCATCTATCTACCTATGTGTATCTGTCTGTCTATGTTTGTTGGTCTGTCTGTCTCTGTCTAGTTATCTGTGTCTGTCCATCTGTCTTAACAAAGTTTTGAGTCCAGTGGCACCTTTAAGACCAACAAAGTTTTATTCACGGTATAAGCTTTCGTCTGCATGTCCACTTCCTCAGATGTCTGTCCGTCAGTCTGTCTATCTTTCTGTGTTGGTCTGTCTTGTCTATCTCTTGTCTGTTTATCAGTGTCTGCCTTTCTCTCTTATCTACTTTCTCTCTTATCTATCTAGGTTGGCCTGTCATATCTCAACCCTGGCTTCCAAGGCTGAAATCGGTAAAAGTCACTATAAAACCAAGAAGAGAAGAGAGAAGAAATTGGATCTATGCCCTGCCCTTCACTACCTGAAGGAGTCTCAGAGTGGCTTACAATCTCCTTTCCCTTCCCCTCCCCACAACAGACACCCGGTGAGGTAGGTGGGACTGAGAGAGCTCTCTTGAGAAATGCCCTTGAGAGAACAGCTCTGAGAGAACTTGTGACTGTCCCAAGGTCATCCAGCAGGTGCAAGTGGAGGAGTGGGAAATCAAACCCGGCTCTCCCAGATTAGACTCCCCGCACTTAACCACTACACCAAACTGGCTGTCTTATACCTCACCCTTCACTACCCAAAGGAGTCTCAGAGCGGCTTACAAACTCCTTTCCCTTCCCCTCCCCACAACAGACACCCTGTGAGGTAGGTGGGGCTGAGAGAGCTCTCTTGAGAAATACCCTTGAGAGAACAGCTCTGAGAGAAGTTGTGACTGTCCCAAGGTCATCCAGCAGGTGCAAGTGGAGGAGTGGGGAATCAAACCCGGCTCTCCCAGATTAGAGTCCGCGCACTTAACCACTACACCAAACTGGCTGTCTTATACCTCACCCTTCACTACCCAAAGGAGTCTCAGAGCTGCTTACAATCTCCTTTCCCTTCCCCCTCCCCACAACAGATACCCCGTGAGGCAGGCGGGGCTGAGAGAGCTCTGACAGAAACTGCTCTTTTTCAAGAACAGCTCTTATCAGAACTACGGCTTGCCCAAGGTCATCCAGCAGGTGCGAGTGGAGGAGTGGGGAATAAAACGCTGTTCTCCCAGATTAGAGTCCGTGCGCCTAACCACTCCATCAAACAGGCTCTCTGTGGGGGATTGCTGTAACTCAGCAGTGACTTCATAGCATTTTCCACTTGTCCACCAAAGGGTGACAGAGCACATGATAGTGATATTCTATGGGTCACAGTGTGGACCATTTTGAACTGCAGCCTTGCCCTCCAAACCCAGATCATCTGGACCTGCAGAGGACCATAGCCAAAGGGTCCAGAAGCCATTTTACTCCAGGCCAGTTTGGCCAGGGATCCCGGAGGTTTCTTGCCTTCTTCTGGGCATGGAGCAGCCGTCACTGGTTGTGTGTGGGGGGAAAGGTATTTGTGAATTTCCTGCATTGTCCAGGGGGTTGGACTAGATGACCCTGGAGGTCCCGTCCAACTCTATGATTCTACGATTCAGTCAGGAGAGACAATACTGGCCAGGTCGGATCATCATGTGACTGATCAGCTGACATCCGCCACAGAAGATAGTGATGGCTGCTAATACAGGTGGTTTTAATAAAAGGAATGAGAGAGATTCCTATCAACAGCTATTAGCCATGATGGTTAAATGGAACCTCCATGTTCAGATGTAGTATACCAGATTATGGAAATCACCGATAGGAAGAGGCTATAGCCTTGTACTTTTGGGTTCAGACGTTGTGGGGCATCAGGCTAGGAGCCCCAGGGTGGGAGGTACTGGGCTAAATGGACCATTTTCCCCATCCAGCAGGCTCTTTCTTCCGTTCTTCCGACTCTGTATAAAAAGATCATGATCTATAGTCTCTCTCTGTACAACAGAAAGAGGCAGACATTGAAATTTTAACTAAATGAGTTTAAACGTTAGAACAAAGTTTGAGCCCAGTGGAACCTTTAAGACCAACAAAGTTTAATTCTGGTATAGTTTTGGTGTAGTGGTTAACAGCGGCAGAGTGTAATCTGGAGAACCGGGTTTGATTCCGCACTCCTCCACTTGCAGCCAGCTGGGTGGCCTTGGGTCAGTCACAAGTTCTCTCAGAGCTGCTTCTCTGACGAGCAGTCCTCGAAAGAGCTCTCTCAGCCCCAACTGCCTCACAGGGTGTCTGTTGTGGAGAGGGGAAGGGAAAAGAGACTGTAAGTTGCGCTGGGACTCCGAGTGTAGGGTGGGGTATAAATTCTCCTCCTCCTCCTTCCCCAGAATTTTCTTCTTCTTCCCCAGAATTAAACTTTGTTGGTCTTAAAGATGCCGCTGGATTCAAGCTTTGTTCTATTCCTTCATACCAACGTTGATACCCACCTGAATCTGAATGTCTTAGTTTTGTCAAAGAGTTGTTTAAACTCGTTTAGTCAAAATTGCAGTGTCTACCTCATTCTGTTACAGTCACTAACCTCAGAGCTGGGGTTGCCAGCCCTGGGTTGGAAAATTCCTGGAGATACAAGGATGGAACCTGGGGTGGGCAGGGATGATTGGGACCCCAGCAAGGTACAATGCCATGGAGTCTCTCTTCCAAAGCAGCCATTTTCTTCAGGGAGACTGATCTCCAGGGGTCATTTCCTGCCGGAGCGCTGCAGAACGGCGCTCCGGCAGTAAGGAGCCCCGGCCGCCCCTCCCCCGCGGGTCACCTGGAGAAGATCAGGCAGGGAACCCAGGCATGGTTGCATGCCTGCCCTTTGTCAGGGGGTGTGGCATATGCAAATGAGTTATGCAAATGAGCTCCTGCACCTCTTTTTCTACCAAATGACCCCTGCTGATCTCTGTCGTCTGGGGATCGGTTGTAATTCCAGGAGAGGTTGGCAACCGTACACAAAGCGTTCCTTAGGCAAGTGATCCTGCAAGTAACTCTTGTGCCATCCAAGGAGACCCTGAGTCGCTTCTTGACCCTGGGCCGATGGCGTCAACGTCCGGCGCATTAATGAGCGATTGCGTTTCCTCTCTGTCTTTATTGAACGTGGCACATGCAGCTGTGGCTGGGAGAGCGGATAATGAAGCCGTGCTGGTGACAAATGACTCCCCGTGTGTTTGGTTATTGCGAGAAACCTCAACGAGAACCCATAAATAGCAATAGAATGCAATGTGGGAAGTGAAGTATTATGGCTTCTTTGAGCCATAAAAGTGATTTGATGGTGGCTGAGCCGTGTGTTTAAACACCGAACTTCTCCAATTGCGTAGAAAGGGGGGGAGAGTGAGTGTGTGCATGTGTGATCTGAAAAGCAAAAAGGACGCATGAATGCGAAACCCTTAGAACGTAAGAACATCAGAGAAGCCAATATTGGATCAGGCCGATGTCCCATTCAGTCCAACACTCTGTGTCCCACAGTGGCCAAAACACATGTGCCATCAGGAGGTCCACTAGTGGAGCCAGGACATGAGAAGCCCTCCCACTGTTGCCCCCCCGCGCAGCACCATGAGTCGCAAATCCGGAAGCTGCAGCTAGTGCAGAATGCTGCGGCCAGGCTACTGATGGGTCTCTCGATGAGGGACCACATTCGGCCTGTGCTGAAAGCGCTGCACTGGCTGCCAATAGCGTACCAGATTTGCTTCAAAGTGCTGGTTTTGACCTTTGAAGCCCTTTATGGCCAGGGTCCTGCCTACCTGAGGGACCGCCTTTCTACATATGTTCCCCCCAAGGGCACTACGGTCGGGGGGGGGGGTGTCATCTCCTGGAAATTCCAGGCCCGAGAGACGTTAAATTTGCAGTGACCAGAACCAGGGCATTTTCGTTTGCGGCTCCTACCTGGTGGAAAGAGCTCCCAGAAGAGATCCGGGCCCTGCGGGACCTCTCTCAGTTCCGCAGGGCCTGCAAGATGGAGCTCTTCCGCCAGGCCTTTGAGTAGGAGCCGCTGCCACCATTATTCCATCTTCGTCCCCTATGCACTGTGTTTGAACATCATGACTGCCTGGCCCCCATTGGGGGCGAGGCGCCTGGGCACGGTTTTAGATGACAAGACCTTAGAAAGTAGTTGTGGAAGTTAAGAGCTATCCATCTTGGCCCAACTTGTTTGTAAATTTTTATTGTGTTTTATTGTAATTTATTGTTTTTAATTATGTATTGCTGTTTTAACCTTGGCACATGGTGCCCTTGTGAGCCGCCCTGAGCCTTCGGGGTAGGGCGGGATATAAATTCAAATGTAAATATAAATAAATAAATAGAATGAATACAGAGCATCACTGCCCCAGACATTGTTGGTTTTATGCTGTTGTAAGCCGCTCTGAGCTGGCCATGGCTGGGAGGGCGGGGTATAAATATAATAAATAAATAAATAAGAACATAAGATGAGCCATGTTGGATCAAGCCAATGGCCCATCCAGTCCAGCACTCTGTGACACACAGTGGCCAAAAATACCAGGGGCCATCAGGAGGTCCACCAGTGGGGCCACAACACAGTGGGGTGAAAACACAGGTTCCATCAGGAGGTCCACCAGTGGGACCAGGACTCCAGAAGCCTTCCCACTGTTGCCCCCCCAAGGACCAGGAGTACACAGCATCACCGCCCCAGACAGAAGAACATCAGAGAAGCCATGTTGGATCAGGCCAATGGGCCATCCAGTCCAACACTCAGTGTCACATAGTGGCCAAAACCCAGGTGCCCTCAGGAGGTCCACCAGTGAGGCGAGAACACGGTGGTCTGAAAACACAGCTTCCATCAGGAGGTCCACTAGCGGGGCCAGAACTCCAGAAGCCCTCCTATTATTGCCCCCCAAGTACCCAGACATAAGAACATCAGAGAAGTCATGTTGGATCAGGCCAATGGCCCATCCAGTCCAACACTCTGTGTCACACAGTGGCCAAAACCCAGGTGCCATCAGGAGGTCCACCAGTGGGGCCAAAACTCCAGAAGCCCTCCCACTGCTGCCCACCCCAAGCACCAAGAATACAGAGCATCACTGCCCCTGACAGAGTGTTCCATATGCCTTGTGGCTAATAGCCACTCATGGACCTCTGCTGCTTTCCTCAAAGGCCAATTGGGGCCTTGCCCTCAGCTGACCAGAAGTCCTTTGGGACAGAAGATCTCTAAGTAGGTTTGCAACTCTGGGCAGAGGTCCAGTGGCACCTTTAAGATGAACAAAGTTTAATTCTCGGTATAAGCATTTGTGTGCATGGACACTTCTTCAGATACATGGAAACAGACTTCCTCAAGCCTTACGTATAGGTAGAGAGAGGGTGGATGGAGGGGTTAGTTGCCCGGAAGGGCTAGTTAGTTAGTTTTGATCCACTCTTAGTTCAGTTACTTATGCATCTTGACTCTAACTAGCCCTTCCTGCCAACTAATGCCCTCACCCTCTATCTATATGTAATGGTTGTGGAAGTCTGTTTCGATGTATCTGAAGAAGTGTGCACGTGCACCGGAAAGCTTATACCCAGAATTAGACTTTGTTGGTCTTAAAGGTGCCGCTGGACATCAGGCTGTTGAAATGCATTGTGTGGTTATGCGTGGCACTGGCAGTCCACGTCGGCCTAGTTGCTCCCTTTCGCAGCAGTCTATCTGTTTTACCCCTAATAAGGGAACCTCCGTATACAGAGGCAGCAAACCTTTGTATTCCAGTGCTGGGAAGCAGCGTCAGTTTCTCTGTTCCATGTATGATTGCCCGGTATGATTGCCCTACAGGGCATCCGGTCGGCCACATAGGGTTCCCAGCTCCGGGTTGGGAAATACCTGGACATTTTTGGGGTGGGGCCTGTGGATGGCGGGGTTTGGGGAGGGAGGGGCTTCATCAGGTGGGGTCTTTGGGGGCTCTGCCCCCTTTCTTAAAGGCACAGCCCCAAAGAATTTCTCCCGTAAATGCTTTTTCCAGTCATTTTAAAGCATTTAAAAAAGGCGTGCGCTCCTTTCAGCAGAGTGGGGGTCCTGTAGTTGACTAATCCCTGCACTGAGCAAGGGGGTTGGAGTAGGTGACCTCTAGGATCCCTTCTAGCTCTGTGTCAAGAAACTAGTCTCCTTGAAGAGAGTTTTTCTGCCAAAGTGTGAGCTTTCTTGACTCTAGAAGTCATCACCCCCACCTGCCGGCTTGTTCTCAGAATTGTGGCTTAGGCTGGCAGAAGTGATTAACTTGCAGCAGCTGAGAACTGTCATCTAAAGTGGTCGACAGCTTGCAATTCAGAGATCTCTCCTGGTCACAACTTTCTATTGGCTAAATGGCTTTTCTTTCTGCACTGAGAACTTCAGCCCCACCAGAGAAAATATATTTGCCCCACAAGCCACAAAATCCTGGCTACGGGCCTGGACCTCATCCAGAGACAATGCCCTAGAGTTCACCCTTCAAAGTCGCCATTTTCTCCAGGGGAACTGATCTCTGTCGCTTGAAGATCAGTTCTAATTCTGGGAGATCTCCAAACTCCACCTGGAGGTTCTACTGGGTGGCCACGTAGGGTTGGCACTGCCAGCTACGGGTTGGGAAATTTTGGGAAAATCAGGAATGGAGCCTGGAGAGGGCAGCGTTTGGGAAGGAGTCACAGCTCAGCTGGGGTGTCACCTGATGCTGCCACCACTCTGGATTTAGGATCCCTTCAGAAGGCCCAGAGCACCCTCCCAACACCTTCAGACCTCCTGTTTTGGCTAAATAATAGTCACGGGGACCAGGCAGAGTAAACAAGAAGGAAAAGGTTTATTTTATAGGAGGTCAAACAAACAAGGTGCAGGAATGATAACAGTAAGTGGGTGAAAAGAAAAGAAATCAAATGCCCTAATGCGTCTAAATATACGGTCCCTAGCTCACTATCTCCAGTGGCCTTAGACTACTTTCCCTTCCCTCAGGATGAGGGTTTCTTCCCCACAGCAGCCTTTCTTCTGGCCCTGTTGCCTGAGAAGAAGAACAGCTTTTCCTCTTGCACCAGTTCTTTTATTTTAAGTCCCCTTTCTCTGTGATTGGCTAATTTTGGCTCCAAAACCTCTCAGGGGCTTCTGGGAGTTGTAGGCCTAGCCTCCTCCCACTGCTACACAGGCTCCCTTGGCCTGCTAGGTCCTATGGGCACAGCCCAGATCATGACAGGAGGGGAGGGACGTCAGTCTATAAAAGTTGCTCTAACTATCTGCCCTATGTGGGGTCCTGGTAGTCTATGAGCTTGGTGTGACTCCAGCGACCATTTTTACAGGGGGTCTTAAACTGTTATATTTGATTCGCCGTCTTTTAACTGTTTAATGGCTTTAGGTGTTTTAAGAATTAAATCATATTACCCGGTTTTAATGGTTCATACACGTTGTTGTTACAAATGCTCCTTCTAAGCTGTGGAGTCTTGTGAGCAAAAATCCCACTTTGTGAGCTACTGGCGTTAGTGAGGGAGCGATTTGGCTGCTGCCTAAATGAGTGTGCTCTGCAGCCCTCCTTCCTGAGCGGAGACAAAAATGTGTGAGCCGGAGGCTAAAGAAAATGGTGAGCTAGCTCACACTCATTCAGCTTAGAGGGAACACTGGTTGTTACCCGCCCTGAGCCCGTCTTGGGAAGTTGTTGTTGTTCAGTCGCACAGTCGAGTCCGACTCTTCGCGACCCCATGGACCAGATCCCGCCAGGCCCTCCTGTCTTCTGCCGTCCTCTGAAGTTTGCTCAATTTCATGTTCGTTGCATCTATGGCACTGTCTAACCATCTCATCCTTTGCCGTCCCCGTCTTCTTTGACCTTCAGTCTTTCCCAGCATCAGGGTCTTCTCCAGTGAGTGCTCCCTTCTCATTTGGTGGCCAAAGTATTTGAGCTTCAGTTTCATTATCTGGCCTTCCAGGGAACAGTCAGGGTTGATTTCTTTTAGGATTGACTGATTTGATCTCCTTGCAGTCCAAGGAACTCTCAAGAGTCATCGCCTGCACCATAATTCGAAAGCATCTATTCTTCGGTGCTCGGCCTTCCTTATAGTCCAACTCTCGCAGCCACACATGACTACTGGGAATACCATTGCTTGGACCATGCGTATTTTTGTTGGCAGGGTGATGTCTCTACTTTTTATCATGCCGTTTAGGTTCGCCATCGCTTTCCTCCCAAGGAGCAGGCGTCTTTTAATTTCATGGCTGCAGTCACAGTCTGCGGTGATTTGGGATCCCAGGAACGTGAAGTCTGTCACTACTTCCACGACTTCCCCTTCTATTTGCCAAGGAGAGGGAAACTGACCTTTGGAGATCCAGAAGGTCCCCAGGCCCCACCTGGAGGCTGGCAACCTTACATGCCATGTGGACTAGACAGTACGTTGGACTAGATAGACCACTGGTCTGATCCAGCAGGACTCTGGCCAGTGTAGCTCCGATGAATCACAAGCACCATAGTTACCGCATTGATATTCACTGCGTTTTCCCGTTCCCTTTTACTGTAGCGTGTAACCGAAGAGAGAGGGGTGTAAAGGCCCATGAAAAATTAATCAGGCTTATGCCGAGGCAGCGGGTAAGAAAAGGCATCCAGTGTCGTCATAAATCCAATATAACAAATCCCGGTCTTGGCTAACGATCTTATCAGCATGCGTGGCGCACTGCCGGCCGCAGAGGGACCGTAACCTCATCTGCGAAGACAGCTTGGTCTCGCCAGACGGTGCGGGCAACACAAACATGTGCGCGGGCTCCGTTCCCGCGTGGCGGTTTTTTCCTCCACTTTTGAGGGGAGCACCCACACGCCACAGTTTAAGCCCTCCCTTCCCTCTCCTCACGACACGCTTCCAAGAGCGCCGTCCAAAATGGCGCCATCTGTGAGCCAGTGTGTTGTCCTGGTTAAGGGCGGCAAACTCTGGTCTAGAGAACGGGGTCTGATTCCCCGCTCCTCCCCCTCCCCGTGAAGCCGGCTGGGTGACTTTGGTGGCCAATATCACTGTCGTAAAACCACACACATCCAGAAAGAAATCTATGTGTAATGTATCCAGTCCTAACAAGTCCAGACAAGTCCAGAGACAAACAGTCCTGACAAGTCCAGACAAGTCCAGACATGTCCAGAGACAAACGTTGAGCTTCGCTCCAAGAGACAATGGACTATGCAGATCCTAGTTCGCTCCAATCAGGGGGCTAGGTTCCTGGCCGAGAGCCAATGGGACTCTCGGCCACTGTAAAAAACCTATTGGGCAGGGGTGTGTGTGTTTTGGGTGGCGGTTTCTCGGGGAATATAAGCCGGCCTGCGAGCCGGCCAAAGCTGTCTTGTTCCTGATCGAATAAAGTACGCTTTGCTGAAATCACTCTCCGTTTGCGTACTTTTCACTATGGAAAAAAGATTTTCTTTAGAGCCAGGTGTCGCTTTAGAGCCAGTTTGGTGTAGTGGTTAAGTGTGTAGACTCTAATCTGGGAGAACCGGGTTTGATTCCCCACTCCTCCACTTGCACCTGCTGATGTGACCTTGGGTCAGTCACAAGCTCTGGCACAGCTGTCCTTGAAAAAGAGCAGTTTGTGTCAGAGTTCTCTCAGTCCCACCCACCTCACAGGGTGTCTGTTGTGGGGAGGGGAAGGGAAAGGAGTTTGTAAGCCGCTCTGAGACTCCAAGTGAAGGGCGGGGTATAAATCCAATCTCTTCTTCTTCTTCTCATGTGATGTACAATGGCTAAAAGTTTACACAGTAGGCCAGGGAAAGTGTATTATTTTATGTTAGAGTACACCATGCAAGATGAGTGGATAAAACCCCAAATGATAAAATGGGCGCAATGTATGGGAAGAAACATAGAACAAGATGAATGGGAGAAACTCTGGTCTAGAAATATAAAATATACCAAAACAAGTAATTTTAAAGAAAATATAGTTAAGATGTTTTATATGGGGCTGTTCCCTATAATGAAACTGAAGCTCAAAGACTTTGGCCACCCAATGAGAAGGGAGCACTCACTGGAGAAGACCCTGATGCTGGGAAAGATTGAAGGTCAAAGAAGACGGGGACGGCAAAGGATGAGATGGTTAGACAGTGCCATAGATGCAACGAACATGAAATTGAGCAAACTTCAGAGGACGGCAGAAGACAGGAGGGCCTGGCGGGATCTGGTCCATGGGGTCGCGAAGAGTCGGACTCGACTGTGCGACTGAACAACAACAACATTTCCAAAAATTTTTGGAAGTGCAAGCAAAATATTGGTATGTTTATTCATATTTGGTGGGTCTGTAAAAAAGCAAAGAAATATTGGAATGTTGTAAAAAGAGTCCTGGGGGAGAATTTAGAAATAGATTTACAATTGAAGCCAGATTTTTTTTTGTTAAACATAATACTGGAGAAACGTAAGAAATATGAAATTTATATAACTATGCACATTTTAGTGGTGGCCAGAATCTTATTTGTGAAATATTGGAAAAATGAAAATATACCAACGAAAGATGAATTTATATGTAAATTAATGGAAGTAGCTGAACTAGAAAAATTAGCGTTTACTAGTCAAGATAAGAGTGGGAAAGAATACAATAAATATTGGTCTGAAGTGGATATATGGCTACAAAATATTAAAGGGGAGAAATAAGGTGAATAAAATAGGATCAGAAGTAGAATGCTGGAAGATTTTCTGTAAATAATACGTTGGAATGTATATGTATTTGTTTGATTTGTTCAAAATCGAAAATAAACAGTGTGTGTGGGGGGGAACCAGAAAGAAATATATGGAAAAAAGATTTTCTTTAGAGCCAGGTGTTGCTTTCTCATGTGATGTGCAATTGCTAAAAGTTTACACAGTAGGCCAGGTGTGTCTCTTCCATCAAAGGCAGACACACATCCAGACACTTTGGAAATTCGTTACCAGAACAATTTGGAGAGTGTGTGCAGTTACTGTTAAATACTGGGTTCCAGGGCTTTTTTTGTAGAAAAAGCCCAGCAGGAACTCATTAGCATAATAGGCCACACCCAACAGCAGAAATACATTAGCCTATTAGGCCACACCCCTGACAACGCAGCTCGTTAGCATATTAGGCCACAACCCCATGCCTTCCTTTGGCTTGCCTGGGCGCCCTATGGCTGCACGGAGCCCAGGCAAGCCGGCCCCTGGAGGGAAGGGAAGGCATTTTAAACTGCCTTCCCTTGGCTTGCCCGGACGCCCCTTCCCTCCGTAGCCAGACACACAGAGGTTTTGGCTGTAGTGGGCGTGGCCAACTCTGAAGTCAGCCGGAACTTTGTTCCTGTGCATTCCTGCCCAAAAATAGCCCTGCTACACCCCATGACTGCACCGCTCATTCGCATATTAGGCCACATTCCCATGTTGCCAGAAGTATGGTCATCCAGCCACACCCACCTTTTGCTTCTTATTCTGTTTACCTTGTTTGTTATCAAAACCCAGGGCTTTTTTGTTGCAGGAACTCCTTTGCATGTTAGACCACACACCCCTAATGTAGCCAATCCTAATGAGTCCCTGCTGTTGGGTGTGGCCTATTATGCTAATGAGTCCCTGCGGGGTGTGGCCAACTTGGGAGCCAGCCAGAACTCCGTTCCTGTGCGTTCCTGCCCCAAAATATCCCTGAGCAAAACTACGAGACAAGACTCTAGAGCCTCAGCTCTGTTAAATAGCATGCAGTTGCCACACCCAAACACACCCCACTTCCAGTGATAGGCTATTTACATAACATTACTACTTGATTGGGTTTTTTTCCCAGAGTCCTGGTCGGCTATTGTTCTTGTGCTCCAAGCTCAGCCAGTTTCTGGGGTGATTCAATCAGGGATGATTCAATCCCAATATATAACAGTTACCATGAGAGATGATCCATGGCCTACTGTGTACACTTTTAGCAATTGCACATCACATGAGAAAGCGACACCTGGATATTTCTGGATATTTCTGGATATGTGTTGCTTTACAATGGTAATACAATGGTAATACTGACCCCTGAGGAAGGCCCTAAGGGGCCGAGACGTGTATACAGGTCATAAGAAACACCCATCAATTATATATATGAAACGGAGAGCTCTCTATATATTTGGATCGTTTCTTTTAACTTATTTTATTGTTTACTAATGTGTACACCACAACCAGTTTGGTGTAGTGGTTAAGTGTGTGGACTCTGATCTGGGAGAACCGGGTTTGATTCCCCACTCCTCCCCTTGCAGCTGCTGGATGACCTTGGGCAAGCCATGGTTCGGATAAGAGCTGTTCTTGAAAAATAGCAGTTTCTTTCTCAGCCCCGCCTACCTCTCAGGTTGTCTGTTGTGGGGAGGGGGAGGGGAAGGGAAAGGAGTTTGTACACCGCTCTGAGACTCTGAGTGAAGGGCGGGGTTTATATCCAAAATAATAATAATAATAATAATAATAATAATAATAATAATAGTAGTAGTAGTAGTAGTAGTAGTAGTAATTGTATTTTTATAATAACTTTTTTTTAGTAGTAGTAGTAGTAGTAGTAGTAGTAATTGTATTTTTATAATAACTTTTTTTTTTAATAAACTTTATTCACTCCCCTGAAAAGGGGAGAGATTTCGCTATAAGTTAGAAATAAAGGAAGGTATAAAGAGGGACAAAAGAGTGAGTGGTATTAGTAATATGTTAGTTTATTAAATCTTTTTATAGTCCAATCAGAGAGTCCACGCTTTTCTTCTTCACCGAGGCTTCTTCTTTTCTTCTAAAATGTTAACCAAATAATTAATAAGTTAGTATTGTCCTTTTGGTAGTTAGTATCAGTCTGCTTAAAAGAAAAAGATAGCAGTTTTTAAACTTTATAGTTCTTCCCACTTTTATCTCTCAGGTTGTAACCTGCTGCTCCTCTTTCTTCCTCATCCTTCACCTCTCCTTCCGAACTGCTGTCTTCTTATAATAACTTATTTTGATAGCTTGACCCTCCCCCCTTTTTTCAAATCATTGAATGACTTTGGGCCAGTCACAGTTCTTTCCACTCTGAGACTCTTTCAGGTACTGAATGACAGGGTATAAATCCAATCTCTTCCTCTTCTTCTAAGTGTGGCTTCAGGTGAAGAAGTGTTGGCTTTCATACCCTGCTTCTCTCTACCTGAAGGAGTCTCAAAGGTCTTACAACTGCCTTTTCTTCCTCTCCCCACAACAGAAACCCTGTGAGGCGGGTGGGGCGGAGAGAGCTCTCTCGAGAACCACCCCTGAGAGAACAGCTCTGAGAAAACTTGTGACTGGCCCAAGGTCACACCAGCAGCTGCATTTGGAGGACTACACCAAACTGGCTCTCACATTAAAAAAGCTACAGCATTTACTCAAATGCTAGACTCGTTTTCCCCTCCCCAAGTATGCTGTCAAAAAAAGGGAGGGGTCATCTTCCATATGCCTGCAAGTTACAGCTAAATCGATACAGGTTCCTTGCTTACCATAAAAGTGAATCTATCACCAAGCGCCGACCCTTCTTAGCTTCTGAGATCTGACGAGATCCGGCTAAGCCAAGCTGCCGTCCCTCCCAATTAGGTAGCAGGGGATGTGGAAGACCTCCGTTTGAGACCCTGGAAAGTGGCTGCCAGCCAGAGTAGGCAATATTGACATTGATAGACTTTGATAAACCAGTGGTACAGAATGCAGAAGGTCCCAGCTTCAGTGTCTTCAGTTGAAGGGGCCATGGCTCAGTGGTAGAGCCTCTGCTTTGCATGCAGAAGGTCCCAGGTTCAATCCCCCGCATCTCCAGTTCAAGGTAGGAGGTGAAGTGAAAAACCTCAGCCTGAGACCCTAGAGAGCTGCTGCCAGTCTGAGTAGACAAGACTGATATTATTATTGTTGTTGTTCACTGAATTTCTGAATCGCCCAATCCCTGAGTACACAGGGCTCTGGGCGATGTACAGCAGGTTTAAAACATACCAAAAAATACAGATTAGAATCTGCAGTTCAATCATTCCTACTTTGATAATCTCCAGATGGCATTCGTTATTTAATCTAAAGGTTTCCAGGGCTCTTTTTGTAGAAAAAGCCCAGCAGGAACTCATTAGCATAATAGGCCACACCCAACAGCAGGAACTAATTAGCATATTGGGCCACACCCCTGACAGCACAGCTCATTAGCACATTAGGCCGCACCCCCATGTTACCAGAAGTGTGGTCATCCAGCCACATCCACCTTTTGCTTCTTATTCTGTTTACCTTGTTTGTTGTCAAAATCCAGGGCCTTTTTTTGTAGCAGGAACTCCTTTGCATGTTAGGCCACACACCCCTAATGTAGCCAATCCTAATGAGTTCCTGCTGTTGGGTGTGGCCTATTATGCTAATAAGCTCATGCTGGGCGTGGCCAACTCGGGAGCCAGCCGGAACTCCGTTCCTGTGCGTTCCTGCCCCAAAATAGCCCTGCTAAAACCTACTCTGGACTGTTCTGACTCGAGGGCAGGTTAAAGAGGGGGCCGAAGTGGGCAAGGTGAAAGAGAAGAGGAGGGTGCCAGCTATGATGGAAAACCATTGCTGTCCTCAACCAAAAGCCCAACGCTTTTGATGGGCAAATGGTCTGACTCAGTAGAAGCCAGCTTCATGTGATCGGGATCGGGAAGGAAGAGATGTGACGGACCTCCGCCTGAGACCCTGGGGAGCGGCTGCCAGTCTGAGCATACAATACTGACCGTGATGGACCAAAGGGCCTGATTCAGTAAAAGGCAGCTTTGTGGGCTCCTGAGCATGTGTTCACCCCCATCAGGGAATCCCGATGTACTCAGCTGCCTAGGGAGGTGGTGAGCTCCCCCTCCCTGGCAGTCTTCAAGCAGAGGCTGGACAAACCCTTGCCAGGGATGCTCTAGGCCTGGGGTGTCAAACATGCGGCCCGGGGGCCGGATGAGGCCGCCTGGAAGGCTTTTATCAGGCCCGCAGTGGAACTGGCTGTCTTCTGCTTCTTCTTCCACTTCTGCTGCTGCTGCGTCATCGTAGGTTTGCAACTTACAGATACACACCTGAACAGCACACTCAAGATGGCAACAGCACAGATATTTTGATGCAATAATTCAGAGCAAGAGGTGTCAGTTATCAGACACTGTTAAATAAACAAAACATTGCAAGGGTGCCCATGTTTTAAGCATGTTTTTATTTGAAGTTAAAAAAAAACCCTGCTGTGTTTGTGTCCTTTATAAAGTTTATATCTCCGCTACCTGGCATTAGGAGCTGCGGTGGCTCAAGTGGTTAAGACGCTGAACTGCAGGCTGTGGAAGGTCAGTAGTTCAGCAGTTCAAGACCCGGGTGCTGCATGATGGAGTGAGCTCCTGTCTTTAGTTCCAGCTCCTGCCAACCTAGCAGTTCGAAAGCAAGAAATTGCAAGTAGATAAATAGGTACCACTTCGGTGGGAAGGTAACAGCGTTCCGTGTGTCTTGGTGTTTAGTCATGCCGGCCACATGGCCACGGAAACGTCTTCGGACAGCGCTGGCTCTTCGGCTTTGAAACGGAGATGAGCACCGCAACCCTAGAGTCGGATCTGACTGGCTTTCGAGCAAGGGAACCTTTACTTTTACTTTACCTGGCATTACATTTTATGACACACATGGCCTGGCCCAACAAGGTCTCATTTCTGTCAGATCCGGCCCTCATAACAAATGAGTTCGACACCCCTGGTCTAGGCTGATCCTGCAACTCTGCCCTTCTAGCTGTCTTTACATTCATTTAGATGGAAGAGCACCTACAATGTTAGGCTACACGTATCCATCATGAATAAAGAAAAATAAGGCTGTTTGTAGACACTGCTGGACAATAAGACAGTTTGGAGGCATTATTGGCTGAGAAGTTCCTGTGGCTGTGCCTCTTTGGGAGCTCCCGGTGATATGCAGTCCTGACGAAGGGATCGAAAAACTCATTGAATAATCTGGAGGATGAGTTGACTTCAGCTTATTTATTTTTTATTTATTTTTATTTACATGCGACTTCTATACCGCTCATAACCCCTAATGGGTCTCAGAGCGGTTTACATACTTACTACTATACAGTAGTGATTGAACCTACCTAGGGCCACATTTCACAAGGGGAGGGACTTCCCTATCGACACCCTGTTGGCAGCGCTTCTTCCCTTCTCCCGGCGGGCTCCGAATGTTATTGTTGTTCTTCCAGGCCTCTTTCTGGCTGCCCGGCGACCTTCTCCCGGAGGCTGGTGTTTTTGCGCACAAACGTTCTTCCGGCTGCAGCTTCCGGCTCACGTCCTTCCGGTTCCAGCCGTGCTGCGCCGTCCCTGCGTCTGCTTCGCCTGCGTCTCGCATCCTTGCGTCTGCTCCGCCTTCCGTCAGGTCTGGTCGTCCGGGATTCAGCTGCCATTGTTGTTTTCGCCACTGCCGTCTTCACCTCCGTTGCTGTTGCCAACACTCCTGGCACGGAACCAGGAGGTGGGTGCCCCCTGCCACCTAGGGCAGGTACCCATTTATCGACTCGTTTTTATTTTATTTATTTCTTTTTGTTTGTCTCAAGTCCTAAAGACTGGATCTACTTGCTGACTGCACCGTCCTTTACATTGTTAAGAAGTGGATGTAATTGCTTTATGGACATTTGAAGCTCATGTTTTTCAGTCCATTGAAATTGGAATTTGTGAAGTCTTTCTTTTGGGAGTGTTCAGGGGTTATTTCCTGCGGGAGCGCACAGGAGCGGAGCTTCGGCAGTAAGGAGCCCAGGGGGCGGGCACATGCAACAAGCCCCGCCCCCTGCTCCAAGCAGTCTTCAGTTGGGCCACGAGGGGCAAGAAGCAGCCAGGTAACCCCCCGCCCGCCCACCTTCAGGTACAAGCTCTCCCTCCTCTGTGAGGGCAGATCTGCATGTTCTCCCCCCATAGTTAGCAATCCAAAACAGTCCAGTGGCACCTTTAAGACCAAGTTTTATTCAGGTACAAGCTTTCCCTCCTCTGTGAGGACAGATCTGCATGTCCCCCCCAAAAAACGCTAGCAATCCAAAACAGTCCAGTGGAGCCTGAGTGGTGGGTGTTGCCTTCTGACACACTTCTGGTGATGTCAGGGGTTGTGGGATATGCAAATAAGTTATGCTAATGAGCTCCTGCACCTCTTTTTTCTACAAAATGACCCCTGGAAGTGTTAAATAGTACATAAGTACATAAGAACATAAGAGATGCCAATGTTGGATCAGGCCAAAGGCCCATCCAGTCCAACACTCTGTATCACACAGTGGCCAGAAATACCAATACCATCAGGAGGTCCATCAATGGGGCCAGGACATTAGAAGCCCTCCCACTGTTGACCCCCCCAAGCACCAAGATGACAGAGCGTCGCTTGCCCCAGAGCCCCTATCTATACCTTGTGGCTAATAGCCACTGATGGACCTCTGCTCCATATGCTTACCTAATTCCCTTTTGAGGCCGTCCATGCTTGTAGCCGCCACCACTTCCTGTGGCAGTGAATTCCAAGTATTAATCACTCTTTGGGTGAAGAAGTACTTCCTTTTATCTGTTCTAACCCGACCGCTCAGCAATTTCATGGAGTGCCCACGAGTTCTTGTATTAAATGGTAGATAGTGCTTTAAATCCCTACCCTATCCATTGTATTTTCTTGTATTTCATATTATTGTATATTTGAGAAATATCTGGAGCCTTATTTGATGTTGAGTCATACAAGTCTTGAAGCAGCGGCTGGACAAACACTTGTCAGAAATGCTCTAGGCTGATCCTGCGTTGCGCCGGGGTTGGACTTAATGGCCTGGAGTACCCCTGCCAACTTTGTGATTCTATGATTCTTTTGCCTTCCCTCTGGGTAATGCCATTGCCCTTATATTGGCATCGAGAGCAGAGGAAATCAGTGCTGTGCATACCCCCCCCCCCCCATGCTGCTCCGTTGGCCATAAAGCACTGATGCATCCAACATGTTTGTTTAATTTTTCATGGCGCGCCGGGAGCTCTCATGGCACACAAATCCGTATCTCGACATGTAATCTGGGAATAAAGGCATTTAGGCCATTAAAATAAATATTACAATCTCTCCGCAGAGGTGATCGTTGCATTATGTATAATGGAAAGAAGCGGATCGCGAAAGGAGGCAAAAAAAACCCCGCTGCCGCTTGCTGTTTCGGGAAGGCCTGCTGCACGCTTCGCCGGAATCGCAAGACGTAGGGAGAGGTTTGCTGCACAACGGTACCAGGAAGAAACAAGCTCCCTTTTGCATCGCTTTAATCTACGGCACTTTTATCCTGTCCTTTCCCCTGAGGAGACAGGGATGGTGTGCAGGATTTCCCCCCCGTCTCTGTTCCACAACAACCCTGTGAGGTTGCTTAGGCAAAGAGGAAGCAACGGGCTCAAGACATCCAGATCGCAGGATGTCACAGTCCCGCCGTGCAGTGCATTGGTCAGGCCGCACCTGGAGTCTTGTGTGCAGTTCTGGAGGCCTCACTTGGAACGAATGGAGCCAGGTGCGGGGCCCCCGATGAGGATGATCGGGCGGCCTGGAGACCAGGGCTGATTCTGCATTGGCTTTTCCCTCTGTTGTTTTACGAAACCCACATTGGAACAGAAATTTATTGGGTTGTGAAAATCATTAAACAACATGCCGTGCCTTAATTTAAGAGCTGAATTCCATCCTAGCTAACTAAGCAGAGAGAAAGGGAGAAAAGAACTTCTTTCTCAATCGGCTTGTTTTATGTTATCTGGAATCTTTTCCATGATGAAGAGGTCCCAGACTTCCGATATCCAGGGGTCATTTCGTAGAAAAAGAGGTGCAGGAGCTCATTAGCATAACCTATTAGCACAACTTATTTGCATATGCCACACCCCCTGACATCACCGGAAGTGTGGCAGAAGGCAACACCCACCGCTCAGGCTCCACTGGACTGTTTTGGATTGCTAGCTATTGGGGGAGGGGGAAACGCACAGATCTGTGCAGAAAGGAAGGAAGGAAAGAAGGAGGGAAAGAAAGAGAGAGAGAATGAAAAAGGACAGAAAGAAAGGGAAAGAAAGAGATAGAAGGAAGGAAGGAAAAAGGAAGAAAGAAAGAAAGAAAGAAAGAAAGAAAGAAAGAAAGAAAGAAAGAAAGAAAGAAAGAAAGAAAGAAAGAAA
>NW_015160918.1:107001-137556 GCF_001447785.1 Gekko japonicus
CCCGTGCCCCCCCCAACCAAGCCCCCGCCACCCTTCACCAGTCAGGTGCCTGGAAAGGTGGGCGGCGAGGCTCTGGAGGCCTTCCCCGGGCTCTGCACCTCGGCGTGAGTGGAGGGGCTCTGCAACTTACTTGGCTGCTTCTTGCTCTGACTGAGGGCTGCTGTGAGCAGGGGGCAGGGCTTGTTGCATGTGCCCGCCCCCTGGGCTCTTTACTGCCGGAGCTCCGCTCCTGTGCGCTCCCGCTGGAAATGACCCCTGCCGATATCCATTTATCTATCGTGGGTGCTTGTGAGCGACTTGACAAGAATTGGCCCCATACCTATTCCTCCGGCTCACCCCCATTGCAACCCAGTTAAAACCACACACTTTTAAAAAAAAAAAACCCCTGTGATTAAGTAACGAAACACTCCTAGTGTATAGCGCTGGAGAAGGATGACATGAAGAATACGCACGGAGACAGATCAACGCCACTTGGCGGCTTCTATTTCCACAAGATCTCGGTCAGAAATCTTTTTCAGGCCCACAGGATCCCACATCCCCCTGAAACGGCACGGATTCCCAAGGAAGGACGCTTAAGAAAAACACACACACCCCCAGTTCCATAACTCAACCAACCGGCAATCGTTGGCAAGGCGGTTATTCTTAGAACGCAGCTGGCAGGAAATGGCTGCCCTCCCTGCTTCCTTCCAGCCGTCCCACAAACAGTGATTATCCAAGGAAACGATGAGCTGACGAGAGCACATTTCCGTGGTTCCTGAGGGGAGAGAACGGAACGGAAACTTTAAAAATAGGCCCTGGGAATGATGTCTCTCGGGTTGTAAGGGCTCGGTTCTTTTAAAGACGTTGTGTGCGTTATACATAGAGTTCAGGACATAAGAATAGCTCGGGTTGCCAACTCTGGATTGGGAAATTCCTGGGGATTTGGGGGTGGAACCTGGGGAAGGTGGAGTCTGAGGAGGGGAGGTACCTCAGTGGGTTTTGGTGCCATAAAATCATAAGAACATAAGAACATAAGAGACGCCAATGTTGGATCAGGCCAAAGGCCCATCCAGTCCAACACTCTGTGTCACACAGTGGCCAGAAATACCAGTGCCATCAGGAGGTCCAGCAGTGGGGCCAGGACATTAGAAGCCCTCCCACTGTTGACCCCCCCCCCAAGCACCAAGAAGACAGAGCATCACTTGCCCCAGAGCCCATAGCTATACCTTGTGGCTAATAGCCACTGATGGACCTCTGCTCCATATGCTTATCTAATTCCCTTTTGAAGCCGTCCATGCTTGTAGCACCCACCACTTCCTGTGGCAGTGAATTCCATGTGTTAATCACTCTTTGGGTGAAGAAGTACTTCCTTTTATCCGTTCTAACCCGACCGCTCTGCAGTTTCATGGAGTGCCCACGAGTTCTTGTATTGTGAGAAAGGGAGAAAAGTACCTCTTTCTTTACCTGCTCTTTCCCATGCATAATCTTATAAACCTCGATCATGTCACCCCTCAGTCGTCTTTTCTCCAAGCTAAAGAGCCCTAAGCGCTTTAACCTTTCCTCATAGGGAAAGTGTTCCAACCCTTTTATCATTCGAGTTGCCCTTTTCTGCACTTTTTCCAAAGCTATAATATCCTTTTTAAGGTGTGGTGCCCAGAACTGCACACAGTATTCCAAATGAGGTCTCACCATTGATTTATATAGGGGCATTATTATATTGGCTGATCTGTTTTCAATACCCTTCCTAATAATCCCCAGCATAGCATTGGCCTTCTTTATTGCAGTCACACACTGTCTCGACATTTTCAGTGAGTTATCCACTACAACTCCAAGATCTCTCTCTTGCTCAGTCTCTGCCAGTTCAGACCCCATCAATGTGTATTTATATTTAGGATTTTTGGCTCCAATGTGCATCACCTTGCACTTGGCCACATTGAACCCCATTTGCCATGTTGACGCCCACTCGCCCATCCTTGACAGATCCCCTTGGAGTGCCTCACAATCCTCACTGGTTTTCACCACCCTGAACAACTTTGTATCATCCGCAAATTTAGCCACTTCACTGCTTACTCCCATCTCCAAATCATTAATGAACAAGTTAAAAAGCAGTGGACCAAGTACTGATCCCTGCGGTACCCCACTGCTTACCACCCTCCACTGAGAAAATTGCCCACCTACACTCACTCTCTGTTTTCTATGAACTAGCCAGTTTTTGATCCATAAAAGGACTTGTCCTTCTATCCCATGATTTTTGAGCTTACTTAGGAGCCTTTGATGAGGAACTTTATCAAAAGCTTTCTGGAAGTCAAGGTAAATAATATCTATTGGATCCCCCTTGTCCACATGTTTGTTCACCCCCTCAAAGAACACTAACAGGTTAGTGAGACAAGATCTTCCCTTACAGAAACCGTGCTGAGTCTGCCTCAATAGGTTTTGTTCATCTATGTGCCTACTAATTCTTTCCTTAATAATGGTTTCCACCAATTTACCCGGTATCGACGTCAGACTGACTGGCCTGTAATTTCCCGGATCTCCTCTGGAACCCTTTTTAAAGATGGGAGTGACATTAGCTACCTTCCAATCCTCAGGAATGGAGGCAGATTTTAAGGAAAGATTACATATCTTTGTCAGGAGATCTACAAGTTCACATTTGAGTTCTTTCAGAACTCTCGGATGTATGCCATCTGGGCCTGGTGATTTTTCAGTTTTTAAGTTGTCTATCAGTTTTAGGACCTCCTCTCTCATCACCTCAATCTGACTCAGGTCTTCCAACACCCCTCCTGAAATCAGTGGTTCTGGAGTGGGCAAGCACTTCTCATCTTCCACAGTGAAGACGGAGGCAAAAAATGCATTTAGCTTCTCAGCCATTTCCCTATCATCCTTCAATACTCCTTTTACCCCTTGGTCGTCCAAGGGCCCCACTGCCTCCCTGGCTGGTTTCCTGTTTCTAATGTATTTGAAGAAAGTTTTATTGTTGGTTTTTACGTTTTTTGCTATATGCTCCTCATATTCCCTTTTTGCCTGCCTGACCTCAGACTTGCATTTTATTTGCCATAGCCTGTGTTCCGTTTTATCAGCCTCACTGTGACTAGCTTTCCACTGCTTAAAGGAATTCTTTTTACTTTTTACAGCCTCCATTACTCTGTTTGTTAACCATGCAGGCTTTTTCCTATACCTGTTTGTGCCTTTCCTAACCTGCGGAATATATATTTTTTGAGCTTCTAGGATCGTAGTTTTAAATAGATCCCAAGCTTCCCCAATTGTTTTGACCCTTTCTACTTTTCCTTTCAGTTTCCTCCCCACGTGTCCCCTCATATCAGAGAAATTACCCCTTTTAAAGTTAAAAATGGTTGTGTGAGTCTTTTTGGCCAATTCTCTATTTGTACAAATGATGAACTCAACAACATTATGATCACTGTTTCCAAGCGGTGCAATCACTTTTACATCTCTCACCAGGTCTTGAGTGTTACTTAGGACCAAATCAAGGATCGCCTCTCCCCTGGTAGGTTCCGTGACCATCTGCTCCATAGCACAGTCATTTAGAGTGTCTAGAAACTCAATCTCTTTTTCCCGACTAGAACACATATTGACCCAATCAATGTGTGGGTAGTTAAAATCACCTATTATTACACAGTGTTTTTGTCTAGTTGCTATCTTTAAGGCATTCATCATTTTATAATCCTCCTCTATCTTTTGATCTGGTGGGCGATAACAAACTCCCAGTGTTAAGTTTCCTTTTGGCCCCCCTATTTCAACCCATAGAACTTCCAGAAGCGAATCCAATTCACTTAGCCTCTCAATCTTTCTAGACTTTATACCCTCTCTGACATACAGAGCTACCCCACCTCCAACCCTTCCCCCCCTATCCTTCCGATATAATATATAACCGGGAATCACTGTGTCCCACTGATTTTCCTCATCCCACCAAGTTTCAGAAATACCCACAATGTCTATTTTTCCCTCCGACACCAAGCACTCCAACTCCCCGATTTTACCTCGGACACTTCTAGCATTTGTATAGAAACAGCTGTAATTTCCCTTACAAGTTAAGCCTGCATCCTTCCTCTTGCTATCTCGAGTCGTTGTCCGGCAGTCCATGTCACCAGCCATGGCCTCTGTGGACAATTTCAATCCACCTCCCTGTAGAAAAGCAACCGGTACCCCCTCACCTCTCTCAGATGAGCCAACCCGAACCAGAGACTTTTCATCTCCTGTCGGCTTTCCCCCAATATTCAGTTTAAAAGCTGCTCTGCCACCTTTTTGATTTTAAGTGCCAGCAGCCTGGTTCCTTCTCGGGACAAGTGGAGACCGTCTCGCCTGTACAGCTCCCTCTTGTTCCAAAAAGTATCCCAGTGCCTAACAAACCTGAACCCTTCCCCCCTACACCATCGTCTCATCCACGCATTGAGACTCCTGATCTCTGCCTGTCTCTCCGGCCCTGCGCGTGGAACAGGTAACACTTCTGAGAAGGCTACCTTGGAGGTCCTGGACCTAAGTTTCCTGCCCAGCAGCCTAAATTTCTCCTCCAGGACCTCACGACTGCATTTCCCCACATCGTTGGTGCCGACATGCACCACGACCACTGGCTCCTCCCCAGCACTATCTACCAGCCTATCTAAAACACGCGTAATGTCCGCTACCTTCGCACCAGGCAGGCAAGTCACCATACGGTCAGTACGCGGGTTCGCCACCCAGCTGTCTACCTGCCTAAGGATCGAATCACCCACTACCAAGAGCCCCCCTCCCACCCTGCTCAGGGATGGTTCCTTGGTGCAAAAGGAGAGCCGCTCACCAGCTGGGGAAGAGGTCCCTTCTGAGGGCACATTCCCCTTATCCTCAGCATGGTGCCCTGTTTCCCCTAGACCCTCATGCTCCCTGACAGCAGCGGGGCTGCCAGATCCAGAGTGGGACGTAGCTAACAAGTCCCCGAGAGTCTTTTCTGTGCGCCTAGCTGACTGTCTCTGCTTCTCCAGGTCAGCCACCTTGGCCTCAAGGGAGCACACACGTTCCCTGAGAACCAGGAGCTCCTTGCACCGAGGACACACCCAAGACTTCTGCCCAGTGGGCAGATAGTCATACATGTGACACTCCGTGCAAAACACTGGATAGCCCCCAACCCCCTGCTGGCATTCTGGCTTCATAATTCTTTTAAAATAAATAAATATAATCCCCCTTTTAAACCCTTGGTATTTATGTGGTTTTTGTTATCAAGTCAAATTATTTTACGGGAAAGACAAAGAGCCTAGGGCCTTGTCTTTCTGGCTCTTTTTGGGCTTCTTACAGAGCCCCTAGTCTAAGAGCCACAGGCAAAGAGCCTTTTAGCTCGCCCTTCGGCTCGTGCCAGAGGCTCTCTGAAGTGGCCACTCTCCGAAGTGGCCATTTTCTCCAGCGGAACTGTTGTCTGTACTTGGGCGGTTGGCTGTAATTCTAGGAGGTCTCCAGGACCCACGTGGAGGCTGACAACCCCACTTGGCACCTGGAGGTCCCCCCACTACTACAATTGATCTCTAGACAACCAAGGTCAATTCCCCTGGAGCAAATGGCTGCTTTGGAGGGTGGACTCCGTGGCATTAGAACATCAGAAGAGCCCTGCTGGATCAGACCAGGGGTCCATCAAGTCCAGCCTCCTGTCTCACATAGTGGCCAACCAGTCGCTCAAGATGCAGTCCAGGAGCCCCCCGCCACGGAAGAAAAAGAACTTGGCAACCCTACACCGTGGCCAACCAGTTCCTCTGGAGGGCCAACAATGGGGCACAGAGACCGAGGCTTTCATAAGAACATCTGAAGAGCCCTGCTGGGTCAGACCAGTGGTCCATCCAGTCCAGCATCCTGTCTCACACAGTGGCCAACCAGTTCCTCTGGAGGGCCAACAACAGGGCATGGAGGCTGAGGCGTTCAGAAGAACATCAGAAGAGCCCTGCTGGATCAGACCAGTGGTCCATCCAGTCCACCATCCTGTCTCACACAGGGGCCAACCATTTCCTCTGGAGGGCCAACGACGGGGCACAGAGGCCGAGGCCTTCCCTGATGTTGCCTCCTGGCTCTGGGATCCAGAGGCTTTGTGCCTCTGAATATGGAGGTTCCCCTCGGTCACCACAGCTAGTAGCCATCGATAGACTTCTCCTCCATGGATCCTTATAAGAATATTGTACCCTGCTGAGGTCTCTCACCCTCCCCTGGCTCCACCCCCGAGCTCGAACCCTAGAGGTCACTTTGGGGGCAGGGCCTGCAAGTTTAACTGGCCAACTCTGTGTTCTGAAGTACCTGGAGATTTTCGGGTTGGAGGCTGGCGAGGGGTATGTGGAGAGGAAGCCCCTCAGCATCCTTAAGTATAGCCGGCATCAACTTTGTGGTCAACCCAGTCTTGTGTCAGCTCCTACAGGTCATCCCATCTGTTCATGGCTACCTAGGGAAACCCCTGCCCCAGAGGCCCATTACCCGCCACTGGCAGATCAGGCCCCGGGGGGAACCCCACCCCCAAAGCACATGACGTGCCCGGCGTCAGCACATCACCCGGAAGTGACGCAGCCATGCCGGGCGTGCCGGGGGCGAGCCGCGTCACTTCCTTTATAAAGTTTATCTCTCCGCTACCTGGCATTACGTTTTATGACACACATGGCCCGGCCCGACAAGGTCTCATTTATGTTGGATCTGGCCCTCATAACAAATGAGTTCGACATCCCTGGACTAGGTGGTCTGTATGGCCCAACTCTTTGATTCTATGTTGGGAGCCAGTTTGGTGTAGTGGTTAAATGTGCGGACTCTAATCTGATAGAACCGGGTTTGATTCCCCACTCTTCCACTTGCAGCTGTTGGATGACCTTGGGCAAGCCATAGTTCTGACAACAGCTGTCCCTGAAAGGGCAATTCTGGAAAGAGCTCTCTCAGCCCCACCTACCTCACAGGGTGTCTGTTGTGGGGAGGGGAAGGGAAAGGAGCTCCATTCTGTCGACATCCTTTTTGAAGTGAGGACTCCAGAACTCCACACAATACTCCAGGTGCAGCTGTGACCTCTGTTGATACACCCCAAGATCGCATTAGCCTTTTTTGTCGCCACATCACACTGGCTGCTCATATCTAACTTATGGTCCACCCATACCCCAAGATCTTGTTCACACACCCTGCTACCCAGAAGTGTATCCCCCATCCAGTATGCATTTTCCTCATTTTTGTTACCCAGATGTAGAACTCGGCATTTATCCTTGTTAAATTGCATCTTGTTCACATCCACCCACTGAGAGCTAGTTTGGTGTAGTGGTTAGGAGCGCGGACTCTAATCTGGGAGACTCGGGTTTGATTCCCCACTCCTCCACTTGCAGCTGCTGGATGACCTTGGGCAAGCCATAGTTCTGACAAGAGCTGCCCTTGAAAAAGAGCAGTCTCTGTCAAGAGCTCTCTCAGCCCCACCTGCCTCACAGGGTGTCTGTTGTGGGGAGGGGGAGGGGAAGGAGTTTGTAAGCTGCTCTGGGACTCCAAGTGAAGGGCGGGGTATAAATCCAATCTCCGCCTCCTCCTCCTTTCTCGAGGCCTTTCCCTTATCGGTGTTCCATGGGACTAATTAATATTTCCAGAAGTGTATTTGCCTGATGAGGGAGTTGATTTAGCTAAATCGGATAACCCTTTCTTCTGCGAATCCTGCAGCTCTATGTATCCATGCCACCAACTGTTCATTTGGGAGCCGTTCAGACAAGTTTCAGATTTAAATAATAATTAAAAAAATTTCCAAAAGAAGGAGACAAGCCTTCCAACACTTCTCGACCAATGCTAGGAGCCGCCTGCAAATCTGCAGGTGCGAACCTGCGCTTCCGATAGCATCAACTCAAACCCGGCCGACAAGCCTCTCTCTGGAGAACTGCTTTCACGTCCCAATTTGCATGTTTCCCCCGGAGTGTTTCTGCTTCAGCAATCATGCTTCGCGCACCTCGCGCCGGCACTGTTTCGAGGCGCTGGAAGCGCTCTCTGCAATGTGGCGCATTAGTCAGCGCTTGGAGGAGATGTGCGAGGGAACGGCAGCGAAGCCGTGTGGGCACAAATTGCCCAACACGGAAGCATGTGTCTCATTAACATGCGCGCAGCCCAAACAAACTGGTGACTGAATCCCATCTGCTCTAGGCTCTCAATCTCTGTCTAGAGTGCACACATGCTTTGTATCCCGAACCATCTTCCAAAGAGCTGACGGAGGTATGCACGAGAGCCAGTTTGGTGTAGTGGTTAAGAGCACGGACTCTAATCTGGGAGAAGCGGGTTTGATTCCCCACTCCTCCACTTGCAGCTGCTGGTGTGACCTTGGGTCAGTCACAAGTTCTCTCAGAGCTAATTATCTCACAGAAATGGTTCCCGTTTTTGGAATACATACTCCCGCAAAATCTACTACCTTGTAATCTAATATACCAACAAATGCTCTCACTTTAACCTTGTTCTCTTTATCATTTTAATTCATTTACTTACTATTAGTATTATTATTACTTTTATTGCTATTTTTTCTTTTATCCTCTTCATGTCCACAGGTGTAGAGTCTAGTGATCTTAATCACAATACCCCACGCAGTACACCACTACACACAAGCTCAGCGGTCGCAAGGCCACCTTATCACAATAAACAGACAAATGATGCTTTATTTTTCTAATAATCATAATCTCAATTACTAAAAAATATTTAAAATTAGATGATGAACTACTAGTTGTACCAGATGCAGTAAGTTTAATGTTAATATTAATCTCATAACCTTGATTTTTCTCTAGACGTTGACATATATGTATATCAATCTCTTCCTGTGGATTGTAAATTCTTTATAAATCAATAAAAACAATTTAAAAAAGAGCTGTTCTTGAAAGAGCAGTTCTCCAGAGAGCTCTCTAATCTGGGAGAACCGGGTTTGATTCCCCACTCCTCCACTTGCAGCTGCTGGATGACCTTGGGCAAGCCAAAGTTCTGACACAGCCAGGGCCGGCCCCAGCTTATCCCCCCCCCCAATTTTCAAAAATAAATGCATTTTAGGAAGAATAAAAAACACAAATAATCAAGAAACTCCCAGAGTACGGGGCCGGGTTCAGCTTGGCACCCCTAAGGGCCAGCCCGCTCTAGGCGATCGCCTAGTTAACCTAGTGAGTGAGCCGGCCCTGGACACAGCTGTTCTTGAAAAAGAGCCGTTTCTGTCAGAGCTCTCTCAGCCCCGCCTCCCTCCCAGGGTGTCTGTTGTGGGGAGGGGAAGGGAAAGGAGTTTGTAAACCGCTCTGAGACTCCTTTGGGTTGTGAAGGGCGGGGTATAAACCCAATCTCTTCTCTTCTTCTTCCTCCTCCTCCTCCTACTGCTATCCTCCTGGCAACCCGGTTAAGGTAAGCCAGGGTTTGAGTCCCGGTTCCTCACTCACTCTCTCTCCCTGATAGCTGGAGCCCATTTTTAACCTGAATTAAAATTGAGCTTATGCTTCTTATAGAAAGCTCAGGAGGAAGTGTTGCATCTCTGCCCAAGATGCCAATCTGCATGTTCCTAGCAAGAAAGGCAAGCAGAGACATTGACTCGTGAAGAGATGCAATGGACAGCCCCCTGCAAGTGGCGTAATCCTGCCGCATATTTGAGACAGTTTGCTGTAGTGGTTAAGAATGACAGGACTCTAATCTGGAGAACCGGGCCTGATTCCCTGCTCCTCCACATGAAGCCAGCTGGGTGACCTTGAGTCAGTCACAAGTTCTCCTCTCTTGTCCCCACCTACCACACAGGGTGTCTGTTGTGGGGAGGGGAAGGGAAAGGAGATTGTAAACTGCTGTGAGACCCCTTCAGGTTGTGAAGGGTGGGGTATAAATACAATCTCCTCCTCCTCTTCCTCTCCTCCCCCTCCTCCTCTTCCTTTGTATTTGGGAGGAGAGGAAGAGGAGGAGGAGAGGAAGAGGAGGAGGAGAGGAAGAGGAGGAGGCTACCCAGAGCGCGCTTGTGGGAAATCACCCATAGGGTATATTCTGGGGGCTGGAGGGGAGGGAGTTTGAGGGAGAGGCTCCAAACTCACAGGGTAGCTGCTGGAGCCTCTCCCCAAGATACCAACCAAGTTTGAAAAACATTGGACCAGGGGGTCCAGTTCCACGGGCCCTCAAACAGGTTGCCCCTATCCCCTCCATTGTTCTTTATGGTGGGAAAAAGTAACTTCCCCCCCACCATAGAGAACAATGGAGGGAATGGGGGCAACCTGTTTGGGGGCCCGTAAAATTGGACCCCCTGGTTCAATGTTCCTGAAACGTGGCGGGTGACTTGGGGAGAGGCTCCTGCAGCTACCCTGCGATTTTGGAGCCTGTCCCTCAAACCCCCTCCCCTCCAGCCCCCAGAATATACCCTATGGGTGATTTCCCACAAGCGCGCTCTGGGTAGCCTCCTCCTCTTCCTCTCCTCCTCCTCTTCCTCTCCTCCCAAATACAAAGGAAGAGGAGGAGGGGGAGGAGAGGAAGAGGAGGAGGAGATTGTATTTATACCCCACCCTTCACAACCTGAAGGGGTCTCACAGCAGTTTACAATCTCCTTTCCCTTCCCCTCCCCACAACAGACACCCTGTGTGGTAGGTGGGGCCAAGAGAGCCCCGAGAGAACTTGTGACTGACTCAAGGTCACCCAGCTGGCTTCATGTGGAGGAGCAGGGAATCAGGCCCGGTTCTCCAGATTAGAGTCCTGTCATTCTTAACCACTACAGCAAACTGTCTCAAATATGCGGCAGGATTACGCCACTTGCAGGGGGCTGTCCATTGCATCTCTTCACGAGTCAATGTCTCTGCTTGCCTTTCTTGCTAGGAACATGCAGATTGGCATCTTGGGCAGAGATGCAACACTTCCTCCTGAGCTTTCTATAAGAAGCATAAGCTCAATTTTAATTCAGGTTAAAAATGGGCTCCAGCTATCAGGGAGAGAGAGTGAGTGAGGAACCGGGACTCAAACCCTGGCTTACCTTAACCGGGTTGCCAGGAGGATAGCAGTAGGAGGAGGAGGAGGAAGAAGAAGAGAAGAGATTGGGTTTATACCCCGCCCTTCACAACCCAAAGGAGTCTCAGAGCGGTTTACAAACTCCTTTCCCTTCCCCTCCCCACAACAGACACCCTGGGAGGGAGGCGGGGCTGAGAGAGCTCTGACAGAAACGGCTCTTTTTCAAGAACAGCTGTGTCCAGGGCCGGCTCACTCACTAGGTTAACTAGGCGATCGCCTAGAGCGGGCTGGCCCTTAGGGGTGCCAAGCTGAACCCGGCCCCGTACTCTGGGAGTTTCTTGATTATTTGTGTTTTTTATTCTTCCTAAAATGCATTTATTTTTGAAAATTGGGGGGGGGGATAAGCTGGGGCCGGCCCTGGCTGTGTCAGAACTTTGGCTTGCCCAAGGTCATCCAGCAGCTGCAAGTGGAGGAGTGGGGAATCAAACCCGGTTCTCCCAGATTAGAGAGCTCTCTGGAGAACTGCTCTTTCAAGAACAGCTCTTTTTTAAATTGTTTTTATTGATTTATAAAGAATTTACAATCCACAGGAAGAGATTGATATACATATATGTCAACGTCTAGAGAAAAATCAAGGTTATGAGATTAATATTAACATTAAACTTACTGCATCTGGTACAACTAGTAGTTCATCATCTAATTTTAAATATTTTTTAGTAATTGAGATTATGATTATTAGAAAAATAAAGCATCATTTGTCTGTTTATTGTGATAAGGTGGCCTTGCGACCGCTGAGCTTGTGTGTAGTGGTGTACTGCGTGGGGTATTGTGATTAAGATCACTAGACTCTACACCTGTGGACATGAAGAGGATAAAAGAAAAAATAGCAATAAAAGTAATAATAATACTAATAGTAAGTAAATGAATTAAAATGATAAAGAGAACAAGGTTAAAGTGAGAGCATTTGTTGGTATATTAGATTACAAGGTAGTAGATTTTGCGGGAGTATGTATTCCAAAAACGGGAACCATTTCTGTGAGATAATTAGCTCTGAGAGAACTTGTGACTGACCCAAGGTCACACCAGCAGCTGCAAGTGGAGGAGTGGGGAATCAAACCCGCTTCTCCCAGATTAGAGTCCGTGCTCTTAACCACTACACCAAACTGGCTCTCGTGCATACCTCCGTCAGCTCTTTGGAAGATGGTTCGGGATACAAAGCATGTGTGCACTCTAGACAGAGATTGAGAGCCTAGAGCAGATGGGATTCAGTCACCAGTTTGTTTGGGCTGCGCGCATGTTAATGAGACACATGCTTCCGTGTTGGGCAATTTGTGCCCACACGGCTTCGCTGCCGTTCCCTCGCACATCTCCTCCAAGCGCTGACTAATGCGCCACATTGCAGAGAGCGCTTCCAGCGCCTCGAAACAGTGCCGGCGCGAGGTGCGCGAAGCATGATTGCTGAAGCAGAAACACTCCGGGGGAAACATGCAAATTGGGACGTGAAAGCAGTTCTCCAGAGAGAGGCTTGTCGGCCGGGTTTGAGTTGATGCTATCGGAAGCGCAGGTTCGCACCTGCAGATTTGCAGGCGGCTCCTAGCATTGGTCGAGAAGTGTTGGAAGGCTTGTCTCCTTCTTTTGGAAATTTTTTTAATTATTATTTAAATCTGAAACTTGTCTGAACGGCTCCCAAATGAACAGTTGGTGGCATGGATACATAGAGCTGCAGGATTCGCAGAAGAAAGGGTTATCCGATTTAGCTAAATCAACTCCCTCATCAGGCAAATACACTTCTGGAAATATTAATTAGTCCCATGGAACACCGATAAGGGAAAGGCCTCGAGAAAGGAGGAGGAGGCGGAGATTGGATTTATACCCCGCCCTTCACTTGGAGTCCCAGAGCAGCTTACAAACTCCTTCCCCTCCCCCTCCCCACAACAGACACCCTGTGAGGCAGGTGGGGCTGAGAGAGCAGGAAGCAATTTTTCTCCAGGCCAGTTTGGCCCCCGGTGATCCTGGAGGGTTTTAAAATCATATTCTGGGCGTGGAACAGGGGTCACTGGGGTGTGTCGGGGGTATTGGTGAATTTCCTGCATTTTGCAGGGGGTTGGAGTAGATGACCCTGGAGGTCCCTTCCCACTCTATGAGTCTATGATTCTATAATTCACCCAGGCTGGCTGTGGGCACGCCAGCACCTCTGTCAGGCAGAAGCGCCTGAGATCCTCCCCCTCCCCTTTTCCTTCGCCCGACTTGGAGGCGAAAAGAAGGGAGAGGGGGAAAGAACGGATCCCAGGTGCTTCTGCCTGTCAGAGGGGCTGGTGCACACCTCCGGTGATGTCAGGGGGTGTAGCATATGATAATAAGTTATTATGCTAATGAGCTCCTGCAGCTCTTTTTCTACGAAATGACCCCTGCTAACAATAATTGGTTAATGCATTCAGGTGATTTCCTTCTAGGGGTCAAGAAGAAGAAGAAGAAGAATCTCCATTGTTGTAGACCGTGTGGTCAAAGTGTAAAGACGTAGCCTTAGGTGTCTTTGTTGTTTTGTAGATTTCCTGTGAACCCTTCCCTTAGAAATAAAGATTTTTACATAGAAGGAAATGCCTCCTCTCCAGTGAAGCAAAGATCCATTGCAATCTCTGGATATTAAACCATTTTGCCAATTTTCCCGACATATCCAAGCGAGTCATTCTCTGTCTCGGTTTCCTTGAAGAAAGGTCAAGAAATAGTTTTTCTGAGGAAATTGCAAACAGCTCCTTAAAAGGAGTAGCTATATACAGAACGCCCTGACCCAGATGACCCAGGTTGGTCCGATGTCATCAGCTCTCGGTGTCGGAATGAGTCACGCAGCTTGCCTGGACATGGTGTGTGTGTGTTGGCGCTACATCACTCCAAGGACATATAGATGTTATCTGCTTGAATGGGATGCCTCTCTTTGTCTTAACCTGGGAACTGCCCTCTGACCCCCTTCTCTCTCGCTTACTTTGTCCTCTCCCTCCCTTCACATGGCCTTCCATGGCGATACATGTCTCTGCTGGTCTCTCCTGGAGATACTGTGCCCTCATACTCCCACACACATGATGTTGGATGAGCTGGCCATTTGTGATAGGGAAAGTACGCTCTAGATTTGGCTTTTTTCTCTTCCTACAGTTTGGTGTAGTGGTTACAAGTACAGACATTAATCAGGAAGAACCGGGTTTGATTCCCCACTCCTCCATATGCAGCTGCTGGTGTGATCTTGGGTCAGTCATAAGTTCTTTCAGAGCTGTTCTTTCACGAGCAGTTCTCGGGAGAGCTCTCTCAGCCCCACCTACCTCACAGGGTGTCTGTTGTGGGGATGGGAAGGGAAAGGAGATTGTAAGCCGCTCGGAGACTTCGGGCAGTGAAGGATGGGGTATAAATCCAATCGCTTCTTGTTGTTCTTCCTTTGATTGCAACCTTAATGCAAACTGGATCTACTTGAATACATGCAGGGAATTTTTTAATGGGAGAACGCACCAGAATGGAGTTCCGGAACCTCTTTGACAAAATTCTTTTAAAAATGTTAAAAAGTCCATGAGTTTTCAGTACACAGATTGAAAACTTTATTTCCTTCTTGGGAGTTCCGGGACCAATTTCTCCCTTTAAAAAACCCAGAATACATGTAAGTTTACCTTTGCCATATACTTCTTGGGAGATTTAGTTACTGCACTCAGTACCACGCTTCAATGACCAGGCAAACTCTGCTATATTATTTTATTTATTTATTTATTTATTTATTTATTTTATTGTATTTATACCCTGCCCTCCCCGCGAACGGGCTCAGGGCGGCTCACATTGGACATATTAACCAGATCTCCCAATAAGGTAAAGGTTTCCATTGCTCGAAAGCCAGTCGAATCCAACTCTAGGGTTGCGGTGCTCATCTCCGTTTCCAAGCCGAAGATCCAGCGCTGTCCGAAGACGTTTCCGTGGTCATGTGGCCGGCATGACTAAATGCCGAGGCACACGGAACGCTGTTACCTTCCCACCGAAGCGGTACCTATTGATCTACTTGCAATTTCTTGCTTTCGAAGTGCTCGGTTGGCAGGAGCTGGGGCCAGAGACGGGAGCTCACTCCATCACGCGGCACCAGGGTCTCGAACTGCCGAACTACAGACCTTCCGGTCTACAGCTGAGCGTCTTAACTTCCAAGCCACTGCAGTCCCTTGTAAACCTACCAATAGTCAGAAACTAAGCAGAGTCAGCCCGGGCTAGTCCTGGGATGCGAGACCACCAAGGCTATTTTGGGGCAGGAACGCACAGGAACGGAGTTCCGGATGGCTCCCGAGTTGGCCACGCCCAGCAGGAGCTCATTAGCATAATAGGCCACACCCAACAGCAGAAACTCATTAGGATTGGCTACATTAGGGGTGTGTGGCCTAACATGCAAAGGAGTCCCTGCTACAAAAAAGGCCCTGGGTGTTGACAACAAACAAGGTAAACAGAATAAGAAGCAAAAGGTGGGTGTGGCTGGATGACCACACTCCTGGTAACGTGTGGGTGTGGCCTAATGTGCTAATGAGCTGTGCTGTCAGGGGTGTGGCCTAATATGCTAACGAGTTTCTGGTGTTGGGTGTGGCCTATTATGCTAATGAGTTCCTGCTGGGCTTTTTCTACAAAAAGAGCCCTGGAGGCCACCAAGGCTATCCTTGGCCGCTACGCAGAGGCAGGCAAAGGCGAACCACCTCTGTTCGTCTCTTGCCTTCGGAACCCTACGGGGTCGCTGGAAGTCAGCTGCAACTTGATGGCACTTTCTAGCACCGTTGAGACAATGCAAGGCCTCGTGGCGGGTTTGGTCTGGTGGGAGCCGCCTGCCAACTTTCCCTTTCTCTGCTGTTGTGCCGGACTTCTCTGTGGAACCGGGTCTCCCCTGACTGGCCTAACTGTTCTCCGGAGATGCTGGAGACCCCCCCCCCCCATCAACACACACTGTTAGCAACCCCGGCCAAACCATACCTTTTTTGTAGAAAAAGGCCAGCAGGAACTCATTAGCATAATAGGCCACACCCAACAGCAGAAACCCATCAGCATATTAGGCCACACCCCGACAGCACATCTCATTAGCATATTAGGCCACACCCTGACAGCACATCTTATTCGCATATTAGGCCACACCCCCATGTTACCAGAAGTGTGGTCACCCAGCCACACCCACCTTTTGCTTCTTATTCTATTTCCTTTGTTTATTGTCAAAACCCAGGGCTATTTTTGTAGTAGGAACTTCTTTGGATGTTAGGCCACACACCCCTAATGTAGCCAATCCTAATGAGTTTCTGCTGTTGGGCGTGGCCTATTATGCTAATGAGTTCCTGCCGGGCGTGGCCAACATGGGAGCCAGCCGGAACGCCGTTCCTGTGCGTTCCTGCCCCAAAATAGCCCTGCCTGTGGCAGAACAGTCCTGCTCTGGCCTGCAGGCCCTGTTCCACTCTACCCTCCTGGGTTTTTCCAACTCCTTGAGGGGATTTTCTCCCTCTCAGTTCAACCACCACCACCACCTGACTTTTGTGTGGAACTGCCCACTGGGAGGGGAGGGTGTCCCGGCTTCCCTTTCCAAGTCCTGAGGCCTTGTCTCTGCATCTCCTGCTACTCAGCCCCTGGTTACCTCAGGGACCACTTGCTGCCTTGGGCATGTGGCACAGAGAACCACTACCAGCATCTAAAGGAGAGAGAGAAAAAAGATTGGATTTATACCCCGCCCTTCACTCGGAGTCTCAGAGTGGCTTACAAATTCCTTTTCCTTCCCTTCCCCACAACAGACACTCCCATTACACAGCATTTACTAAAAGGAAAATCATAGAATCATAGGATCATACGGAGCTGGAAGGTTTCCTACAGGCCATCTAGTCCAACCCCCTGCTCAGTGCAGGATCAGCCTAGAGCATCCCTGACAAGGGTTTGTCCAGCCGCTGCTTAAAGACTGTCGGGAAGGGGGAGCTCACCACCTCCCTAGGCAGCTGATTCCATTGCTGAACAACTCTTACTGTTCAAAAGTTTTTCCTAAGATCCAGCTGGTACCTTCCCACCCTTAATTTAAACCCATTCTTGCAAGTCCTGTCCTCTGCTGCCAAGAGGAACAGCTCTCTGCCCTCCTCTAAGCGACAGCCCTTCAACTACTTGTTTTTATAATTTTTTATAAATTGAAATAATTAAAAAATAAATAAAAACTACTTTAAGAGAACAATCCTGTCTCCCCTCAACCTCCTATTCTCCAGACTGAACATTCCCAAGTCCCTCAGCCTTTCTTTACAGGGCTTGGTCTCCAATGTTCAAAAGCATACTTTTAGCACAGCACCAGATTGAGCAAGGGATTTGAAAGAAATGGGTAAAACGCAATTCCTCTGTCCCTCCCTCTATACATGCCCTATCAGATGTTAAACTATAGGACAGGCTCCTTAGCTTAGAATGTTATAGATCTCTACAGAGTGACAATTACCTTGCAGCTTCCTTCAGCTGTCCAGGCCAGCACATGGCAATGGCCTCCTCCTCCAGACCTCAGTTAAGAGCTCTGTCTGCTCTGATGGACTCAGCACCAAAGAGAGCTTCCTCCTTGCTCCCAGGGTTTTCCCCCCCACCGCTTTCTCCACCCATGGATCCAGGGCTGACTTATCTATTAGGCACAAGTATGCATAGTGCCTAAGGCCTATGATACTTTTAGGGGCCCACGAAAATGTTTTAATTTCTTTTAAAATCAGAAGGGGAGGAAATGAACTTTTAGGGTAAAAAAAAAAAGTTTTAATTTTTTTCTCACGTCAGAAAAAATAAAATTTCAGGGCCCAAGGAAATCTACTAAATTTTGCCTAAAACAGAAAAAAGGTCAATTTAAAGTTATATAAAAATATTTTTTATATTGATATTATTATGGTGGGAGGCAATGTTCTGTCTAAGCTGTGGAATCTTGTGAGCAAAAATTCTACATTGTGAGCTACTGGCATTAAAGTTGTGAGCGAGTGATTTGGCCACTGCAGCAATTAATTTGTTCTAGCAATTAATTTGTCCTTCCTGAGCTAAGACACAACGGTGTGAGCCGGAGGCTAAAAGACTGTGATAGGGTTGCCAGGTCTGGGTTGGAAAATACCTGGAGACTTTGGGGCTATATCCAGGAGAAGGCGGGGTTTGGGGAGGGGAGGGGCCTCAGCTTGGTACAATACCATAGAGTTTACCCTTCAAAGCAGCCGTTTCCTCCAGGGGAGCTGATCTCTGTCAGCTGGAGATCAGTTGTAAAAGCAGGAGATCCCCAGGCCACACCTGGAGGTTGGCAACCCTAGACTGTGAGCTAGCTCACACTAACTCAGCTTAGAGGGAACACGGATGGGAGGGGTCCACAAAGGCAACAGTTGCTAAATCCCATGAAAGTCATAATGTGGCCTTTCACTGACCAGGTCAGACTGGATCAAAGAAGCTTTTCATGAAGTCCCCAGGAGTTTCTTCCTGAGGTCCTTCTGGTACTTAAAACCTCAAAATCTCTGTTCCCTGCTTGGAGGCGGGGGACTGACCCATCTCATTGTCTCTTGCTAGAGGTGAATCTGGAAAGCAATTAAACTTACTTTTCTCCTCCAGCCTGTTCTCTGTCCAGAGAGAAAAAAACTTTAAAACGCAAAATGAAGGTTTTGTTCAGTTCAGCCTCCACCCAAAATTGCATTTCTTCGCAGTACCTTTACCCCCAGGCTTTTCATTTGGGTTTTATCTCATCAGCTTTTTAATAGCCTGCTTCTCTTTTGTGGATCATACCGTTTATGTCCCAGGGCTTTTGTTTTGATGGCTCGCGTTTTAATATTGTGTTTTTTAATCGTAAGCTGTCTCGAGCAAAGCTCTGAGGAGGTGGCACAGAAATATTCTAAATTCATAGAATAAAATGAAATAAAATAAAAGGGCTCGGTAAAGACGGGTATTGTGAGGTTGCAGGGTAGGTTCTCGTTCCAGCCCTCCACATCTTAGCTGCACCCCCAGGGCTCCTTTTAATCAGACTGGGAGAGAATGTGGACCTAGTTAAGTGTTTTGCTTCAATCTAGCAAATTCAACTCTTGAAGACATGAAATTGTTTTATACCGAATCAGACCTTTTGGTCCATCAAAGTCAGTACTGTCTACTCAGACTGGCAGTGGCTCTTCAGGATCGCAGAAAGAGGTCTTTTGTAGAAGAAGAAGAAGAAGAGGAAGAGGAAGAGGAGGAGGAAGAAGAGGAGGAAGAAGAAGAAGAGGAAGAAGAAGAAGAGAAAGAAGAGGAAGAGGACGAGGAAGAGGAAGAAGAAGAGGAAGAGGAAGAGGAGGAGGAAGAAGAGGAGGAAGAAGAAGAAGAGGAAGAAGAAGAAGAGAAAGAAGAGGAAGAGGACGAGGAAGAGGAAGAAGAAGAGGAAGAGGAAGAGGAGGAGGAAGAAGAGGAGGAAGAAGAAGAAGAGGAAGAAGAAGAAGAGAAAGAAGAGGAAGAGGACGAGGAAGAGGAAGAAGAAGAGGAAGAGGAAGAGGAGATTGGATTTATACCCCGCCCTTCACTACCCAAAGGAGTCTCAGAGCGGCTTACAAATTCCTTTCCCTTCCCCCTCCCCACAAGAGACACTGTGAGGTAGGTGGGGCTGAGAGAGCTCTGACAGAAACTGCTCTTTTCAAGAACTATGGCTTGCCCAAAGTCATCCAGCAGGTACGAGAGGAGGAGTGAGGAATCAAACCCGGTTCTCCCAGATTAGAGTCCGTGCACTTAACCACTACACCAAACTGGTATCACCTCTTGCCAGATCTTTTAGCTGGAGATGCTGGGGATTGAACCTGGGACCTTCTGCATGCCAAGCAGATGCTCTACCCCTAAACCACAGCCCTTCTTGGAAAGCTTGCTGTAATGGTTGATCGCTTTCTTCCAGTGGCAGCCCGAAACTGGCCAGAACGGAAGCGCAATTGGGAGAGAGGATTTCTGAGCATGGAGGAAGGGGAGGTCTGGGGTTGGCAGCTCCTGGTTGGGAAATTCCTGGAGATTTGGGTGTGGGGCCTGGGGAGGGCGGGGTTTGGGGAAGGACCTGAGGAGGGTATAACGCAGGCCCTTAGCCAGGATTTTTTTAAAGTTTGGGGGCATTTGAATTTCTTAGGGGACACTGGCTAATCAAATTAATCCGGGGGGAGAAGGCCGTGACACCCTGGGCCGTGACACCCTGGGCCAGGGGGCCTGGCCAGCAATTCAGGGGGCCTAGCACCAAGATGCCCCACTGTAGGTACGGACCTGGTATAATGCCATAAGGTCCACCTTCCAAAGTGGCCATTTTGGAGAGCCAGTTTGGTGTAGTGGTTAAGTGCGCAGACTCTAATCTGGAAGAACCGGGTTTGATTCCCCACTCCTCCACTTGCACCTGGCTGGTGTGACCTTGGGTCAGTCACAAGCTCTGGCACAGCTGTTCCCACAAGAGCAGTTTGTGTCAGAGTTCTCTCAGCCCCACCCACCTCACAGGGTGTCTGTCGTGGGGAGGGGAAGGGAAAGGAGTTTGTCAGCCGCTCTGAGACTCCGAGTGAAGGGCAGGGTATAAATCCAATCTCTTCTTCTTCTTCTTCTTCTCCACTGTAGGCTGAAGATCAGTTGTAATAGCAGGAGATGGAGGGAAGGAAGGGTCGCCTCAGTGCTTAGTTCTCATGGCCCTTTCCTACACACCCAGGGAAATGCCAATCGCAACTTTGGGGTCAGGAAGCAATTTTTCTCCAGGCCAGGGATCCTGGAGGGTTTTTGCCATCTTCTGGGCATGGAGCAGGGGTCACTGGGGATGGGGGGGGAGGTATTTGTGAATTCCCTGCATTTTGCAGGGGGTTGGACTAGATGACCCCGGAGGTCCCTTCCAACTCTACGATTCTATGAGATACCCAGCCACCGCCTGGAGGTTAGCACCCCTAGGGAGACCTGCTTTCCAAAAGCCCATCTGCGGGGAGGGAGGTCTACAAATCAAATAAATCAAATCAAATAATAAAATAAAATAAAAAATAAAGGTTGTTTCCTCGAAGTGGGCGAGCTGACAGGCGTCCGGTGTGCCTTTTAGTGTCGGCCTTGCTATGTAATGCCAAGAATGCTGAAAACGGCTTGTTAACTTGCAGCCCTTTGGCGAAATTTCATCAATATGCTTCATCGAATTTCCCTCCGGACGCATAAGATTTTGCCTGGAACAAAATTTCCCTCTAGGCTTATCTGAGAGTTAATGGAGCCAGGTTCCGCATGCGAAAAATCAGAGCAGAGACAGGGGGAGAGGATGCAGTGAGCAGGGCTATTTTGGGGCAGGAGCGCACAGGAACGGAGTTCCGGCTGGCTCCCGAGTTGGCCACGCCCAGCAGGAACTCATTAGCATAATAGGCCACACCCAACAGCAGGAACGCATTAGGATTGGCTACATTAGGGGTGTGTGGCCTAACATGCAAAGGAGTTCCTGCTACAAAAAAAGGCCCTGGGTTTTGACAACAAACAAGGTCAACAGAATAAGAAGCAAAAGATGGGTGTGGCTGGATGACCACACTTCTGGCAACATGGGGGTGTGACCTAATATGCTAATGCGCTGTGCTGTCAGGGGTGTGGCCTAATATGCTAATGAGTTTATGCTATTGGGTGTGGCCTATTATGCTAATGAGTTCCTGCTGGGCGGAAAGGTCTCTCGGTCTGAGATAAAGCAGTTCCCAGGAATGTTGGGTAGGGTCACCGGGTCTCTCGTGGACACCATCGGGCAGGGACGGGAGGGTCGCCAGATCGTGGTTGGGAAATTCCTGGAGATTTGGGGGTGGAGCTTGGGGAGGACAGGGACCTCAGTGGGGTACCATGCCACAGAGTCCGCCCTCCAAAGCATCCGTTGCCTCCAACGGAACTGATCTCTGTCGTCTGGAGATGAGCTGTAATCCCAGGGGATCCCCAGGTCCAGGGGTCATTTTGTAGAAAAAGAGGTGCAGGAGCTCATTACCATAGCTCATTAGCATAACTCATTTGCATATGCCACACCCCCTGACATCACCGGAAGTGTGTCAGAAGGCAACACCCATCGCTCAGGCTCCACTGGACTGTTTTGGATTGCTAGCTATTGGGGGGGGGGACGTGCAGATCTGCCCTCACAGAGGAGGGAGAGCTTGTACCTGAATAAAACTTGGTCTTAAAGGTGCCACTGGACTGTTTTGGACCTGATGGCTGGGGGGGGGGCTCTGCAATTTACCTGGCTGCTTCTTGCTCTGACTGAGGGCTGCTGGGAGCAGGGGGTGGGGCTTGCTGCATGTGCCCGCCCCCTGGGCTCTCTAATGCCAGAGCTCCACTCCTGTGCGCTCCTGCAGGAAATGACCCCTGCCCAGGTCCCACCTGGAGGCTGGCATCCCTAAAGGTGGGTCCAGGTCTGGAGGAAGAGGAAGGCATTGGGACCAGAGAGTGGCCTTCAGTAAGAAGACAGTTGGGAGGCCCTGTGCAGATGCGGGAAGAATAAGGTTGCCATCTTCCAGGTGGGTCCTGGAGATCTCCTGGAAGCACCACTCGTCCCCATATGACAGAGATCGGTCCCCCTGGAGAAAACAGCTGACTTGGAGGGCGGACTCTAGGGCATTGTCCCCTTCTGATATCCTTCCCTTCCCCAGGATCCGCTCCTCAAACCTCCAGGAATCTCCCAAAGCCACCGTTGCCAACCCTATCTGGAGAAAATGGCTGCCTTGCAGGGTGAGACCTACGGCGTTGCCTCCCCGCTGAGCTCCTCCCTCCCCTCCCCAAACCCTGCCCTCCAGACAGCCAGTTTGGTGTATTGGTGAGGAGCGTGGACTCTAATCCGGGAGAACCGGGTTTGGTTCCTCACTCCTCCACCTGCAGCTGCTGGTGTGACCTTGGGTCAGTCACAAGTGCTCTCAGAGCTGTTCTCTCAAGGGCAGTCCTCGAAAGAGCTCTCTCAGCCCCACAGGCAGTGTTCCCTCTAAGATGAGTGAGTGTGAGCTAGCTCACAGTTTTTTAGCCTCCGGCTCACACATGTTTTGTCTCAGCTCTGGAAGGATGGCTCCAGAGCAAACTAATTTATGCAGTAGCCAAATCGCCCGCTCACATCTTTAATGGCATCTGTTGTGGGGAAAGGGAGAGAAAGGAGAGTGGAAGCCACTCTGAGGGCCATTCTGCATCGAGCATTCGCTCCACAGTTTCTCAATTGGGAGGAAAAAGAAGAGAAGAGAAGAGATTGGATTTATACCCCCACCCTTCACTACCCCAACGGAGTCTCAGAGAGGCTTATTAACTCCTTTCCCTTCCCCTCCCCACAACAGACACCCCGTGAGGGAGGTGGGGCTGAGAGAGCTCTTGACAGAAACTGCTCTTTTTCAAGAACAGCTCTTGACAGAACTATGGCTTGCCCAAGGTCATCCAGCAGGTGCAAGTGGAGGAGTGGGGAATCAAACCTGGTCCTCCCAGATTAGAGTCTGCGCACTTAACCACTACACCAAACTGGCTCAAAACCAGTGCAGCTCAAACCCACATTCAAATACCTTCGGGCAACGCCACAGAGACTGCAAAGCCATCCCTGAATGGCCATAAATCCATGCAGAAGGTACCATAAAATCTGATTATCAGAGGAAGCAAAAGCGGTACGGAGTGTGGAGGCTGCCGTAAAATCCAGTGCTCAAAGGATGTGAAGCCAGCATGCAATACAGAGGGGAATTTCTGTTCCAGCGTGGGTTTTGCCCGACGTGTGTGTGTGGTGGAGAGAATAAAGGGAGGGCCTTGCCAACACAGCCGTGCGGCGTTTCATCCTGAGGCCAAGCTGTTCCCAAGAAGTGCCAGGAACCGCTGCCATTTTCTCACAGAACCTCTTTCGAGGAGGCCGTGAGCGGCTGTTCTCTAGCCAGCGGTCAACCGAGAAAGGGAAAGGAGGCCTTCTGATTTGGTGTTTCTCATTCTGCTTCGTAAGCGCTGCACAGAGAAGCTGTAGAAAAAAGGCTTCAAATAAATAAACCAGTGTTGTTCATGAATTTCTAAATAGACGCCGGTTTATACAGGAGACAGGCAGAGTGGTGTGGTGGTTAGAATGTCAGAGTAAGGTCTAGAAGGTCAAGGTAAACTTTCCCTATGAGGAAAGATTAAAGCGCTTAGGGCTCTTTAGCTTGACGACTGAGGGGTGACATGATTGAGGTTTATAAGATTATGCATGGGATAGAGCAGGTATAGAAAGAGGTACTTTTCTCCCTTTCTCACAATACAAGAACTCGTGGGCACTCCATGAAACTGCTGAGCGGTCGGGTTAGAACGGATAAAAGGAAGTCCTTCTTCACCCAAAGAGTGATGAACACATGGAATTCACTGCCACAGGAGGTGGTGGCGGCTACAAGCATGGACGGCTTCAAAAGGGAATTAGATAAGCATATGGAGCAGAGGTCCATCAGTGGCTATTAGCCACGAGGTATAGATAGGGACTCTGGGGCAAGTGATGCTCTGTCATCTTGGTGCTTGGGGGGGTCAACAGTGGGAGGGCTTCTAATGTCCTGGCCCCACTGGTGGACCTCCTGATGGCACCTGGTCTTTTTGGCCACTGTGTGACAGAGTGTTGGACTAGATGGGCCTTTGGCCTGATCCAACACTGGCGTCTCTTATGTTCTTATGTTCTTATGTAAAGGTTTTCCTTGCTCGAAAGCCAGTCGAATCCAACTCTAGGGATGCGGTGCTCATCTCCGTTTCCAAGCCGAAGAGCCAGCGCTGTCCAGAGACATTTCCATGGTCATGTGGCCGGCATGACTAGATGCCGAGGCGCACGAAACACTGTTACCTTCCCACCGTACCTTCCTACTTACAATTTGTTGGTTTCGAACTGCTAGTTTGGCAGGAGCTGGGACCAGAGATGGGAGCTCACTCCGTCATACAGCACTCAGGTCTCGAACCCCAGGTTCAAATCCCTACTCTGCCATGGGAGATTCCTGCGTCACCTTGGGTCCCTTCCACACAGAGCCAGCATCAAGATTGTGAGTGGCTTGTTTGTGTTTCCTTCAAGTCGATAGAGCCAGCGTAGTGTAGAGGTTAAAGTGTCAGACTAGGGTCTGGAAACCCAAGTTCGAATCCCAGTTCTGCCACGGAAGCTTGCTGGGTGACCTTAGGCCATTCGCATGTTCTCAGTCTAACCTACGTTGCAGGGTTGTTGTGAGGAGAAAATGGAGGAAGAAGAGATTGGATTTATACCCCGCCCTTCACTACCCGAAGGAGTTCTTAGATAGTTAAGTTTAAGATTTAAAGAAAAGGGTAAAAAGTACTATAAATGTTTGACTCAGTTTATAATGTCATAAAAGAAGGGAAGACTTAATGTAACTAAGCTTTTGATGATCTCCTCTCTTGGGTTTTTAGGTAGTAGTGGGTTCTTTTACTTTATCCTGTAAATGTAGTCCCTCTCCCTTTTTCCTGTGTTAGTTTTGTAGTCTTATAAAAAAATAATAAAAAATCCCCTCTGGGGGCTCAAAAAAAAAAAAACTACCCGAAGGAGTCTCAGAGCAGCTGACAACCTCCTTTCCCTTCCCCTCCGCACAACAGACACCCTGTGAGGTAGGCGGGGCTGAGAGAGCTCTCTCGAGGACTGCTGTTGAGAGAACAGCTCTGAGAGAACTTGTGACTGTCCCATGGTCACACCAGCAGCTGCATGTGGAGGAGTGGGTACTCAAACCTGGTTCTCCATGATTAGGGTCTGCACTCCTAACCACTACACCAAACTGGTAACTAGACCAAACTCTTAACCACTACACCAAACTGATGTCAGCCACAAGGTGGGGTGTAAATGCAGATAGTAAGTAAGTAAGTAAACAAACAAACAAACACACTTGCCACTTGCTTTGAGGCCAATTAACACAGCCATTGGGCATCATGTGACTGCCAGAAATCGCCGTGTAAACGGGTTCCCTCCCTGTGGGGAGCCCTCCACCTCCATGCCTGAGATCGCTCCGTTTGCACTCTGATGTTCAAAGTGGCATCCTAAAAACTCTGCCCTGGTAGGCTTGCCAATCTCCAGGCAGTAGCTGGAGTTCTCCTGGGATCACAATAGAACCCCAGGAGAAAATGGCCGCTTTGGAAATTGGACTTTATGGCCAGTTTGATACAGTGGTTAAGTGTGCAGACTCTCATCTGGGAGAACCGGGTTTGATTCCCCACTCCTCCACATGCAGCTGCTGGTGTGACCTCGGGTCAGTCACAAGTTCTCTCAGAGCTGTTCTCTCAAGGGCAGTCCTCGAAAGAGCTCTCTCAGCCCCGCCAACCTCACAGGGTGTCTGTTGCGGGGTGGGGAAGGGAAAGGAGTTTGTAAGCCACTCTGAGACTCTGACTGAAGGGCGGGGTATAAATCCAATCTCCTCCTCCTCCTCTTCTTCTTCGACTTCTTCTTCTTCCCCTATCGATGTCCCTCACCTCCTTCCTCAGGGTCCACCCCCACATCTCCAGGTATTTCCCAACCCTGAGCTGACAACTCTATGTGCTGGGTGCAGAAGCACTGCCCCAAAACCAACTCCCCGCAAACAGGGAGGCAAAGGAAGAAGAAGAGACTGGATTTATACCCTGCCCTTCACCACCTGAAGGAGTCTCAGAGCGGCTCACCATCTCCTTTCCCTTCCCCTCCCCACCCTGTGAGGTAGGCGAGGCTGAGAGAGCTCTTTCAAGAACTGCTCTTTCAAGGACAGCTCTGTCAGAACTACGGCTTGCCCAAGGTCATCCAGCTGCTGCAAGCAGAGGAGTGGGGAATCAAACCCGGTTCTCCCAGATTAGAGTCTGCACACTTAACCACGACACCAAACTGGCTCTCTTCCCGCCCCCTTACCATTTCAAGTTCACTTTATTGTCCTTCAAGGGACCAGCCTTCTTTCTCAAGCCTCTTGCTGGGCCCGGCGCCCGACTCCCGAGCCCGCCTGGATGGGGGATTTGTAAAAGCCAGAGAGGAGAGCTTGTTCCAGACAGGATGGCCATTGTGTCGGCGAGCGGTTGCATGACTCTTCTTCTCACCCCGCATTCCCCGGGGTCCTCCCTGCCATCCGTCCCCCTGCCAAGTCCTCCTCCGGCTTCCTGGTTCTTTCTGTCTGCCATCCAGGGAGGGCTGGTTTGGGACGGAGACGGAGAGAGTGCCAGGGCTTGCGGGTCTTCCAGAAGCCGAAAAGAATTTGTTGGGCTGATCTACAGGCCAATGGAGAGGGCCCGGCCAGCTCCAAGGATCAGGAATGTGTGCCTGGAGAAAAGGACAAGAAAGGCTTGTGTTGTGTCGGCTGCAGGGTCCTGGAAACAAACACCCTGTTTCTTCTGACATCGGACCAGTTGGGCTGCCAAGATGTGACTCACTGGCAGAGAGGGGCAGAGGCAGCAGGAGATGGACAGAGGCACCCTTCCACCCTTATCTTGGTTTCCAGATACTGGGTTGCCAACCTCCATATGGGGCCTGGAGATCTCTCGGGATCACATGAGAACATAAGAGCAGCCATGTTGGATCAGGCCAGTGGCCCCTCCAGTCCAATGCTCTGTGTCACACAGTGGCCAAAAATGCCAGGTGCCACCAGGAGGTCCAGCAGTGGAGCCAGGACACCAGAAGCCCTCCCACTGTTCCTCCAGGACACTAGAAGCCCTCCCACTTTTCCATTCATAAGAACATAAGAGAAGCCATGTTGGATCAGGCCAGTGGCCCATCCAGTGCAACACTCTGTGTCACACAGTGGCCAAAAATACCATGGGCCCTCAGGAGGTCCACCAGCGGGGCCAGAACTCCAGAAGCCCTCCCACTGTTGCCCCCCCCCAAGCACCAAGAAGACAAAGCATCATTGGCCCAGACATAAGAACATAAGAGCAGCCATGTTGGATCAGGCCAGTGGCTCATCCGGTCCAACCCTCTGTGTCACACGGTGGCCAAAACCCCTCTAGGGGGGAAATGGTTGCTTTGAAGGGTGGACTGTATCGTAGGGATGCCAGCCTCCAGGTGGGATCTGGGGATCTCCTGGACATGCCCCTCATTTCCAGACTAGTGATCGGTTCCCCTGGAGAAAATCGATGCTTTGGAGGTTACTGTACCCCACTTGGGGTCCTTGTCCTCCCCAGGCTCCATCCCCATATCTCAGGAGTTTCAAAACCTGGAGCTGGCAACCCTATACCCAGGGGTCATTCCCTGCTGGAGCGCACAGGAGCGGATCTCCGGCAGTAAAGAGCCCAGGGGGTGGGCACATGCAACAAGCCCCACCCCCTGCTCCCAGCAGCCCTCAGTCAGAGCAAGAAGGAGCCAGGTAAGTTGCAGAGCCCCCCCGGCCCCCGGTCCAAAACAGTCCAGTGGCACCTTGAAGACCAAGTTTTATTCAGGTACAAGCTCTCCCTCCTCTGCGAGGACAGATCTGCACGTCCCCCCCCAATAACTAGCAATCCAAAACAGCCCAGTGGAACCTGAGGGGTGGGTGTTGCCTTCTGACACACTTCCGGTGATGTCAGGGGGTGTGGCATATGCAAATATGCTATGCTAATGAGTTATGCTAATGAGCTCCTGCACCTCTTTTTCTATGGAATGACACCTGCCTATACCCCCCATCCCCCACCAGTGGCTAGTTTCCACCCCCCAGATGTCCAGGAACTTCCTCACCTGGAGTCGGCAAGCCTATGTTGTTGGGGGCCGTTTCCCCGTGTCCATCATTGGACGTCACTGATTCATTTGTTTCTAATGCCATTTTTTTTTGTTCTTGTTCAGTCGCACAGTTGACTCCGACTCTTCGCGACCCCATGGACAAGATCTGTATACTGACCTTTTCCAATCCTGTGGCCACTGTTGCGTTTTCCAAATTTGCTGGCAAATTGAGTGCAGCACTTTAACAGCATCATCTTCTAAGACTTTGAATAGCTCAGCTGGGATGCCATCACCTCCACTAGCTTTGTTGTTAGTAATGCTTTCTAAGGCCCATTTAACTTCACATTCCAGGACGTCTGGCTCGAGGTCAGTGATTATACCGTCGTGGTTGTCAAGGACATCGAGGTCTTTCTTGTATAGTTCTGTGTATTCTTGCCATCTTTTCCTAATCCCTTCTGCTTCTGTTAGGTCACTACTGTTTTTGTCCTTTATCATGGCCAGCTTTGCATGCCATTTTTACACCATCGATAATGCAGTTGATGCAAAAAAAAAAAAAAGGATGGTTTAAATAGCACCAATTTCACTAGAAGGAAAGCAGTGTGGAAACAGAAAACGGCAACGATAACTCACAGGTTCAGTTCGCACCAGGGAGAAGCGAGGTAGAAACACAGGGGGGGTGGGGGGGACAGACGGGGACTCGAAAGCTATCCCAAGCTATCCCAGGGTTACATGAGGCCCAGACACTACACATGCAGTGTCAGTGATAATGAAGTAGTACAGAAGCAAAGAAGGAATGCAGCAGCAGCTGGTACACAGGTCAAGCAAATGACCCCCAGCCCATAAACAGCAGCAGCCTTTCACTACCTGAAGGAGCCTCAGACCTGCTTACAATCTCCTCCTTCCCCTCCCCTCCCCACAACAGACACCCTGTGAGGTAGGTGGGGCTGAAAGAGCTCTTTGGGAACTGCTCTGAGAGAACTTGTGACCGACCCAAGGTCACACCAGCAGCTGCATGTGGAGTAGTAGGGAATCAAACCCGGTTCTCCCAGATTAGAGTCAGTGCTCCTCACCACTACACCAAACTGGCTCTCTAGCTTTCTAGTTCTGACAAGATCAGGCTCGCCTGGGCCATCCGGGTTAGGGCAGGCAAACAAAGGTGATTTCCCACCGGCCGTCTCTGTGTAGCGACCCCAGATTTCCTTGGTCTCCCATCCAAATCCTGTCCAGGGCCGACCCTGTTTAGCTTCTGAGATGTGTTGAGACTGGGCTAGCCCGGGCCATCGAGGGCAGGGCAGACGAACAGAGGTGGTTGGCCATGGCCTGCCTTGTGTAGCGACCCTGGACTTCCTTGACGGTCTCCCATCCAAGTACTAACCTGGGCTGACTCTGCTTAGCTTCCGAGATTTGTTAGAACAGAAGAACCTTAGTGTGATGTATTCAATAGCTGCCATTGTTGTTACCATGTGTGTTTGCAATTGCATTTTGTATGTACTGTGCTTATGCTGTATTGGTCAAATGTCTGTGTATCTGTGCATTAGGGACTCAGGGATCACTGCTGTGTGTGTTTGATGCTGTGTGTTTGAATGGCTGGCCTTGCACCTCATGCTGCCTATGGATGGGCATGGCTTGAGCTGCCTGCCACAAGACACATGCCTCCCTGGAATCTCCCAGAGTGCCTCTGGACAAAGGAGACCAGCGCCATTATGCACAATGGAGAAACAACAGGCTTTTCCACCATTGGCGAACTGTGGGAAAGCACGCAATTCTCCCTGGTATCTGGTTTTAGAATCACAAAGACAACTTCCTTGATTGCCTATGGACCAGGCTCATCTTCTGCAAGTCAAAGGTTGCCAATGGAAACGACAGTTTCACACCTGGCCACATGGCCCCCTTTGAAGTTAGGGTAGCATATCTGCATATTGCCCCCTTCCCCTCATTAGGACGTCACCACTCTTTGACCTATAGCCTTAGCAAAGAGGACGGACCCGAAGGGTTTATGGCTGTAAGCCAAGCCCAAAAACGTAGCTTTTAAAAAGAGGAACACAGCCTTTGTTTCTCTGGTACCCATCCCCTCCCCACCTTGCAACTTAAGTGCTGCAGGTGATTCTGACTGTGTTCCCTGGAATCCGGACCAGGGAACC
>NW_015160918.1:137729-172316 GCF_001447785.1 Gekko japonicus
CATCTATCTATCTATCTATCTATCTATCTATCTATCTATCTATCTATCTATCTATCTATCTATCTATCTATCTATCTATCAATCTATCCAAGGCTATTTTTGGGCAGGAACGCACAGGAACGGAGTTCCGGCTGGCTCCCAAGTCGGCCACGCCCAGCAGGAACTCATTAGCATAATAAGCCACACCCAACAGCAGGAGCTCATTAAGATTGGCTACATTCAGGGTGTGTGGCCTAACAAGCAAAGGAGTTCCTGCTACAAAAAAAGGCCCTGGGTTTTGACAACAAGCAAGGTAAACAGAATAAGAAGGGAAAGGTGGGTGTGGCTGGATGACCACACTTCTGGTAACATCGGGGTGCGGCCTAATGTGCTAATGAGCTGTGCAGTCAGGGGTGTGGCCTAATATGCTAATGAGTTCCTGCGGGGCTTTTTCTACAAAAAGAGCCCTGACTGTATGTGAAACACCTAATTGAAGTTCCATGTCAAGCTTCATCCTGGGCTAGGATCCTAATCCCTCCAATCGTATTGGTAGCCCAGGAAGAACCAACCAATCACGTGCCATCAAGCGCCCTGAGCGGGAACGTCTGTGATTGGACTTTATGTATACAATCTTATTGGTTGGTATTGTATAGTAGGGCGTGGCTACATTAGCCGGGAGAGTTTAAAAGTGGAACAGCTTCAATGTAAAAGCTGTTCTGGCTATCAGAGTTGATCCGTGTTGGAGTTGTGTTACGAGTTGTTGAATAAAGCTGAATCGTTGCTGAATCACTCTCCGACTACTTTGTTAAGTGAGCGACTTAACACTTAGAGAAGCCATGTTGTATCCGGCCAATGGCCCATCCAGTCCAGCACTCTGTGATGGGAAAGACCTCTGGCCTGAGACCGTGGAGAGCCACTGCCAGTCTGAGTAGACAAGACTGACCTTGACGGACCCAGGGTCTGATTCAGTAGAAAGCAGTTTCATGTATCAAAGCCAACCAGTGGTAACAGGTAGATCGCTAGCCAGAAATTTTAGGTGTCCATGGGGTGTGTGTGCAGGGGTCATTTCGTAGAAAAAGAGGTGCAGGAGCTCATTAGCATACCTCATTAGCATACCTCATTTGCATATGCCACACACCCCCTGACGTCACCGGAAGTGTGTCAGAAGGCAACACCCACCACTCAGGCTCCACTGGACTGTTTTGGATTGCTAGCTATTGGGGGGCGGGGAACGTGCAGATCTGTCCTCGCAGAGGAGGGAGAGCTTGTACCTGAATAAAACCTGGTCTTAAAGGTTCCACTGGACTGTTTTGGACTGGGGGGGCGGGGGGCTCTGCAACTTACCTGGCTGCTTCCTGCTCTGACTGAGGGCTGCTGGGGTAGAGCAGGGGGTTGCATGTGCCCGCCCCCTGGGCTCTTTACTGCTGGAGCGCCGCTCCTGTGTGCTCCTACAGGAAATGACCCCTGGTTTCATGTATCAAAGTCAACCAGTGGTAACAGGGATATCCCTAGCCAGAAATGTTAGGTGTGCATGGTGTGTGTGTGTGTGATCTGGATAGCCTAGGCTAGCCCAATTTTATTAGATCTCAGAAGCCTTGGCCAGTATTGGGATGGGAGACTACCAGGGAAGTCTAGGGTCACAATCAGGGCTTTTTGGGGTGGGGGAAGAGGTGTCGGAACTCTCAAGAGGGAAATGAAGTTTTCAACCTGTATCCTGAAAACTCGTGAAAAAACATTTTTAAAAAGAATTTTGTCAAAGACTTTCCAAGATCTGATGAGGCTAGCCTTGGCTATCCAGGTCAGGGCAGGTGAACAGAGGTGGTTTTCCATTGCCTGCCTCTGCGTAGCGACCCTGGACTTCTCGGTGGTCTCCCATCCAAGTACTATTGAGGGCCAACCCTGGTTAAAGGTAAAGGTAAAGGTTCCCTTGCTCAAAAGCCAGTCGAATCCGACTCTGGGGTTGCGGTGCTCATCTCCGTTTCCAAGCCAAAGAGCCAGCGCTGTCCGAAGACGTTTCCGTGGTCATGTGGCCGGCATGACTAAACACCAAGACGCACGGAACGCTGTGACCTTCCCACTGAAGTGGTACCTATTTATCTACTTGCAATTTCTTGCTTTCGAACTGCTAGGTTGGCAGGAGCTGGAACTAGAGATGGGAGCTCACTCCGTCATGCGGAACCTGGGTCTCGAACTGCTGAACTACTGACCTTCCACAGCCTGCAGTTCAGCGTCTTAACCACTTGAGCCACCGCAGATTTGACGAGATCGGGCCGGCCAGGGCCATTCTGTGGGAAAGCCACATTGACGGCCCACTTCCTTTTGTCCTGCAGATACTTTCAGCCCTCCGTTTGTCTTTCTTCACTAGTCAGAGAGGGTTGATGGGACCAGCTGGCTTTCAGGGGAGAGAAGTCTCTCCTAAGACCTCTGATCAGTCACATTTAACAAGGCGGTTCGGATTCCACCCAGAGAGTCTCAAATGCACAGCGGCAGATTCTCCGCCTCACTCCGGCTTGTCGATTTAATTTGCTTCCCCTATTCCCCGGCACCGCCGACAGGTAAGGTCACCTCTGCCGTCGCTGCGACAGCTCGAACTTCCTGCCTCTCTGAGTCAGAGGAGTCCTCTGATGCCTTGCCGTCGGATGGACTTTATGAACTCACTCACACGGCCCGGCAAGAAGTATATATACCTTCTTGGACGTGCTGTGACCATTAAAAAGGCTTCCGACTGACCTGTCCGTATGGTTGGCTGCTTTGGAAAACAGCCAACAACGGCAGAGAATAGTCTGTGTGCCTTTTGATTCCAGTTCTGTTCACTTTGGGGGGGCATTTTCTACTCCAGGGCAGTGTTCCCTCTAAGCTGAGCTAGTGTGAGCTAGCTTAGCTTTTTAGCCTCCAGTTCACACATTTTTAGCGTCCGGCTCACCCATTTTTGTCTTCGCTCAGGAAGGAGGGCTCCAGAGCAAACGTAAGAACATAAGAGACACCAATGTTGGATCAGGCCAAAGGCCCATCCAGCCCAACACTCTGTATCACACAGTGGCCAGAAATACCAGTGCCCTCAGGAGGTCCACCAGTGGGGCCAGGACATTAGAAGCCCTCCCACTGTTGACCCCCCCCCCAAGCACCAAGAAGACAGAGCATCACTTGCCCCAGAGCCCCTATCTACACCTTGTGGCTAATAGCCACTGATGGACCTCTGCTCCAGATGCTTATCTAATTCCCTTTTGAAGCCGTCCATGCTTGTAGCTGCCACCACCTCCCTGTGGCAGTGAATTCCATGTGTGAATCACTCTTTGGGTGAAGAAGTACTTCCTTTTATCAGTTCTAACCCGACGGCTCAGCAATTTCATGGAGTGCCCACGAGTTCTTGTATTGTGAGTTTATTATTTATGCAGTTGCCAGATCGCTCGCTCACAGCTTTAATGCCAGTAGCTCACAAAGTCGAATTTTTGCTCACAAGACTCCACAAGCTAGAGGGAGCATTGCTCACAGGGGTCCCCAAGGTTGGGGGTTTTTTTTGGTGTGTATTATGTGTGCGCGCGCATGCCCGTGCCTGGAAGTCATGGTGACCTCTGATGACCCCTGCTAGACATAGAGGACATTCAGAGAAGTCGCTTGATAGCCTGCCTCTGCCTCCCGGCCCTGGTATTCGTTGGAGGTCTCCCATCCAAAATCTTGCCAGGGTCGGCCCTGCTTAGCTTCAGAGATCTGACGAGATTGGGCTTGCCTGGGCTATTCACGTCAGGGCCGGGTCCCCAACCTTTTTGAGGCTGTGGGTACCTCTGTTATCTGGAGACCAAACCCGATGAGGAAACTGGGGTTGCCAGCCTCCAGGTGGGGCCTGGAGATCTCCCGCTTTTACAACTGATCCACAGCTGACAGAGATCACCTCCCCTGGAGAAAACGGCTGCTTTGAAGGGTGGACTCGGTGGCATTGGACCATGCTGAAGCCCCCCTCCCCAACCCCCCCTCTCCCGGATCCACCCCCAAAGTCTCCAGGTATATACCCTGTACCCTTTCCATGGAGAGTCGCCCTCTAGAAATCACTGTTCCTTGCTTAATGCAAACAGCAGATAGCAAGGCTCCCTCTAGGTTGTGGAGCCTTGTGAGCAAAAATCCTACTTTGTGAGCTGCTGTGAGCGGGTGATTTGGCTACTGCATAAATTAGTTTGCTCCGGAGCCCTCCTTCCTGAGCAAAGACAAAAATGTGTGAGCCAGAGGCTAAAAAACTGTGAGCTAGCTCACACAAACTCAGCTTAAACGGAACACTGGCAGACAGCCTTCACTGGTTCGATCCTGGCTGTCGGCCTTGGGCAGAATCCAGTAGAGAATCCGTTCCAATAAAGGAAGAAACGAATGCAATGCTAATGAGGCAAGGGTTTGTGCAGGCCGCGTAGCAGACCGGAGTTATCTGTGGAGCCATTTTGCTAGGGTCTGCGTGAGGTCTGGAGTCAACTTGGAATGGGAAGAACTCTGCAGCTCTCTGGCTTTACAAAATACGAAACTTGAGGGGGGAAGAAGAAGAAGAAGAAGAGGAGGAGGAGGAGGAGGAGGAGAGAAAGAAGAGGAGGAGGAGGAGATTGTATTCATACCCCGCCCCTCACTACCTGGAGTCTCAGAGCAGCTTAGAAACTCCTTTCCCTTCCCCTCCCCACAACAGACACCCTGGGAGGTATGCGGGGCGGAGAGAGCTCCCTTGAGAAGTGCCCTCGAGAGAACAGCTCTGAAAGAACTTGTGACTGACCCAAGGTCATACCATCAGCTTCACGTGGAGGAGTGGGGTATCCAACCCAGTTCTCCCAGATTACAGTCCGCGCACTGAACTACTACACCAAACTGGCTCTCCATTTCAGGCAGCTCTCATTCTAGAAACAGAATACAGAGGAACATCCACAGTATCTGTGCACATGGGGTTCGGTGCACCTGGGTTAGGGTAGCCAGCTCCAAACTGTCAGCTATGCTGCCATGGGGGTTGGGATGTTCTTTCAGTGTCTAAATTACTTTCGCATTCCTTTCTCTCTGCTCTGCGCTGAAATGCTTATCTCTAAAGAAGTACAGGTGGCGATGTGTGTTGTTTGCCATCCAGGCCAACCGTGGGAGCCGACCAAATTCCCAGCTTCGCATAGTAACGCTTGCCGGCTCTAGCCCGCACGCGGGAGGGTGCCTAATTGGCCAGCGCAGTGTGTGGGGGGTGCATACGAATGCCCTATATCAGACTGTCATCTTGTACTCTTAATGACCTTCCTTCCTTCCTTCCTTCCTTCCTTCCTTCCTTCCTTCCTTCCTTCCTTCCCCCTGTCCTCAGTTGCCTCCAAGGCCAATAGTGTTGCCAGCTCTGTGTTGAGAAATACCTAGAGATTTTGGGGGTGGAGCCTGAGGAAGGTAGGGTTTGGGGAGGGGGTGGACCCAATGGGGTAGTCATGCCATAGAGCCCACCTTCCAAACTGGCCATTTTCTCCAGGGAAAGTGATCTGTCTCGCTTGCAGATCACTTGTAATAGCAGGAGATCTCCAGCCGCCCCCTAGAGGCTGAGAACCCTAATCCGGGAGCACTGGTCAGTGGGTAGACACGATGTCAGGAATCCCCAACGTGGTGCCCGTGTAGGGTTGCCAGCCCCCGGGGACGTTCCCCACTCTGGGGGGGCTTTGATCCACTGGATTACTTCCGGGTGACATCGTCACGCTGGGGATGTTGCACGGCAATGCTCTGGTTTCTGGGCAAACTCTATGGTTCTGAAGGCAAAAAAACATAGAGTTTTGTCCCCAAACCAGAGCATCACGTGCAACGTCGCTGAGATGATGATGTCACTTCCAGGTAATGTCACTGCGTCAGGGACGTCATGTGCATTGTCCCGCCCACACCTGCAATGCCCCCCAAACTCCCCTGCTGCGACAGTGCGGGGACCTGGCAACCTGGGGGTCCCATTGAGACCGCCAACACCTTTCCTGGAGCCTGCCAAAAACTTTTAAAAGTCAGTGGGGCCCAGGCTCATAGCTACGATGGGGCTTTGGGGGGGCTCTGCCCCCTTTCTTAAAGCCACAGCCCCACGAGAAAGTCTCCTGTAAATGCTTTTTTCAGTCATTTCCAAACTTTTTAAAAAAAACATGGGTGCTCCTTTAAGCAGAGTGGGGTGCTGCAGTTGACTAATTCCTGCACTGAGCAAGGAGGTTGGAGTAGGTGACCTCTAGGATACCTTCTAACTCTGTGTCAAGAAACTGGTCTCCATCAAGAGGCTTTTTCTGCCTAAGGGTTAGCTTTCTCGACTATAGAAGTCATCACTCCCACCTGCCGGCTTGATATCAGGCTGGCAGAAGTGATTAACTTGCAGCAGCTGAGAACCGTCATCTAAAGTGGTTTGACAGCTTGCAACTGAGAGCTTTGTCCCAGTAGCAGCTTTCTATTGGCTACATGGCTTTTCTTTGCACCGAGAACTTCCACCCTACCAGGAAAAAAATTGCCCCACAAGCCGTGGGATCCTGGTTACGGGTCTGGTGGGGCCAGGTGGGGTTTATGCCAGCAAGACTTTGGATCGACAATTGGAGATTTCATTGACTGTGCAGATTTTGTAAAATGCTGCTTTGGCAACAGCTGGCACCACAGTTTGGTGTAGTGGTGAAGTGCGTGGACTCTAATCTGGGAGAACCGGGTTTGATTCCCCACTCCTCCGCTTGCACCTGGCTGGATGACCTTGGGCAAGCCATAGTTCTGATAAGAGCTGTGCTTGAAAAAGAGCAGTTTCTGTCAAGAGCTCTCTCAGCCCCGCCTACCTCACAGGGCGTCTGTTGTGGGGAGGGGAAGGGAAAGGAATTTGTCAGCCGCTCTGAGACACCTTTGGGTAGTGAAGGGCGGGGTATAAACCCAATCTCCTCCTCCTCCTCCTCCTCCTCCTCTTCCTCTTCCTCTTCTTCTTCTTGCAAGGATCTCCGTATGACTGAAGGGAAGCTGCAGCGGCCATTTTGTGGCTGCGGCCACCACACCCTGTCAGCATTCCAAAAGGGGCCTGCAGGCTCGAAATGGTCGGGAACCCAGGACTATACTAATGTCTATGGCATGTACTGCCTGTTGCTGTCAGCGTGATCCTCCGCTGTTTATTGCTGCATCGCTTCCCGTGTCACGTTAATGCTTATGCTTCATTTCAGCTCCCTTTCAGATCCCACAGTCCTTATCTTGACTGACTGTTTGTCGGATGCCCCGTCCTCTCTATCGTACAGACTGACTCTGTGTCATCGGCCTCGAGTCTCAGTGGGAACGTCAGACGATAAACGACGTAGATAAATCGATAGATCTGTGTTTGTCTTGTGTCCTGCTGAGTTTTCTGTCGGCGTGTCACAAACAGTCTCTCTTGCCTGGATGTCTTGGCCTGTGAACATCAGAACATCAGAAGAGCCCTGCTGGGTCAGACCATCTAGTCCATTTAATCCGGCATCCTGTCTCACACAGTGGCTAACCAGTTCCTCTGGAGGGCCAACAACGAGCAGAGAGGCCAAGGCCTTCATAAGAATATCAGAAGAGCCCTGCTGGGTCAGACCAGTCATCCGTCTAGTCTGGCATCCAGTCTCACAAAGTGGCCAGCCAGTTCCTCTGGAGGACCAGCAACAGAGCAGAGAGGCCAAAGCCTTCATAGTAACCTAAGAAAAGCCCTGCTGGATCAAACCAGTGGTCCCTCTAGTCCAGCCTCCTGTCTCACACAGCAGCCAACTAGTTCCTCTGGAGGGCCAACAACCGGGCACAGAGGCCGAGGCCTTCATAAGAACATCACAAGAGCCCTGCTGGATCTGGCCAGTGGTCCATCTAGTCCAGTATCCTGCCTCACACAGTGGCCAACCAGTTCCTCTGGAGGGCCAACAACAGGGAACAGAGGCCGAGGCCTTCATAAAAACATTAGAAGAGCTCTGCGGGATCAGACCAGTGATGGTCCATCTAGTCCAGCATCCTGTCTCACACAGTGGCCAACCAGTTCCTCTGGAGGGCCAAGAACAGGGCACAGAGGCCGAGGCCTTCATAAGAACATCAGAAGAGCCCTGCTGGAGCAGACCAGTGAGGGTCCATCTAGTCCAGCATCCTGTCTCACACAGTGGCCAACCAGTTCCTCTGGAGGGCCAACAACAGGGCATAGAGGCTGAGGCCTTCCCCTGATGTTGCCTCCTGGCTCTGGGATTCAGCAGTTTAGTGCCTCTGAATGTGGAGGTTCCCCTCAGGCACCTTGCCTAGCAGCCATTGATAGACTTATCCTCCATGGATCTATCTGATCACCTTTTAAAGCCATTTATTCCTATGGCCATCACTATATGCTCTGGCAGTGAACGCCAGATTTTGTTCACTCTCGGTGTAAAGTAGTATTTCCTTTTGTCTGTCCTGAACCTACTGCCCATCGGCCTCATTGGATGCCCTCGAGTTCTAGTATTTTGGGGGAGGGAGAAAAAGTTCTCCTTGTCAACTCTCTCTACCCCATACATAATTTTATAAACCTCTACAATATTCCCCCTTAATAATTATTTTTCCTCTCTCCACTGTACGTATATTTCATTGAAAAATAAAAGCATAGAATCATAGAGTTGGAAGGGACTTCCAGGGTCATCTAGGCCAACCCCCTGCACAGTGCAGGAAATTCACAACTACCTCCCCCTCCACACCCCCAGTGACCACCGCTCCATGCCCAGAAGATGACAAAAAAACCCTCCAAACCAAATGGCTCTTCTTCTTCCTCCTCCTGTTTTTGAAAGGTAGCCAGGGCCCCCCAATGCGATTGACCTTTGAAAGGTCACAGGCTGCTAAGTGAAGGGCACTGAGGCGACCCTTCCTGCCCTTCCTCTTGTAATCTGCCTAAGTTCACAGAACTTCTCTGTGTCTGGGGTGGGAAATAGATCCAGATCAAGCTGGGGTCCTGTGTTCATATGCAGAAAGGCCCAGGTTCAATCTCTGGCATGTCCAGCTACAAGGATGAGATGAGAAGGGATGTGAAAGACCTCTGCTTGAGATCCTGGAGACTCCCAGTGTGAATAGACAATGCTGATTGTGATGGACATAAGAACATAAGAGATGCCAATGTTGGATCAGGCCAATGGCCCATCCAGTCCAGCCCTCTGTCGCACAGTGGCCAAAACCCAGGTGCCATCAGGAGGTCCAGCAGTGGGGCCAGGACACTAGAAGCCCGCCCACTGTTGCCCCCCCCCCAAGCACCAAGAATACAGAGCATCCGTTGCCCCAGACTGAAGGTTCCTATCTGTATATTGTGGCTAATAGCCTCTGATGGACCTCTGCTCCATATGCTTATCCAGCTCCCTCTTATAAGAACATAAGAGAAGCCGGTGTTGGATCAGGCCAATGACCCAATCCAGTCCAACACGCTGTCACACAGTGGCCAAAAATGCCAGGTGCCATCAGGAGGTCCAGCAGTGGGGCCAGGACACTAGAAGCCCTCCCATTGTTGCCCTCCCCCCCCAAGCACCAAGAATACAGAGCATCCCTTGCCCCAGACCGAGAGTTCCTATCTATACCTTGTGGCTAGGGTTGCTACGCAGAGGCAGGCAATGACAAATCAACTCTGTTTGTCTGTTCCCTGACCTGGATGCCTGATTTTATCAGATCTCAGAAGCTAAGCAGGGGTGGGCATAGTTAACAACTTGAATGAGAGACTACCAAGGAAGTCCAGGGTTGCCGTGCAGAGGCAGGCAATGGCAAACCACCTCTGTCTGCTCTGACTCGGATGGCCCAGGCTACCTCGCTCTTATCACACCTCAGAAGCTAAGCAGGCTTGGCCCTGGTTAGCACTTGGATGGGAGACCACAAAGGAAGACGGGGATTGCTACGCAGAGGCAGGCAACGGCAAACCAACTCTGAACATCTCTTGCCTCGAAACCCCAACGGGGTCACTATAAGTCGGCCGCAAGTTGACGGCATTTTCCATCACCATGGAAGGTCTATTTTTTTGTTTGTTTTGGATTTGGGTTTTGAGAGGTTTTACGTACCCTGCTTTGAAGCACTTTTTTGGGGAGAGGAGGGGCCGGTTTCATAAATGCTTTAATGAACAAATGCCAGGTTGAACAAACATAGGTAAAGGTAAAGGTTCTCTTGCTCGAAAGCCAGTCGAGTCCGACTCTAGGGTTTTGGTGCTCATCTCCGTTTCCAAGCCGAAGAGTCAGCACTGTCCGAAGACGTTTCCGTGGTCATGTGGCCGGCATGACTAAACACCAAGGCGCAGGGAACGCTGTTCCCTTCCCACCGAAGTGGTACCTATTTATCTACTTGCAATTTCTTGCTTTCGAACTGCTAGGTTGGCAGGAGCTGGAACTAGAGACGGGAGCTCACTCCGTCATGCGGCACACTCGGGTCTCGAACTGCTGAACTACCGACCTTCCACAGCCTGCAGTTCAGCCTCTTAACCACTTGAGCCACTGCAGCTCCGAGTGAACAAACATAGGATGCTTCTAAACAGAATTCTGCATTGGTACAAAATCATGTCTTTTTGGTATCTAACTCCAGTTCAAATGGCACATATTAAACAAGCAAACTCAAATTGTTGGAGGAAGTGTAAAGAAAAAGGAACTTACCTGCATTGCTGAATGTTCTGCTCCCAAATAAAGATATTTTGGGGGAAAACTCTATAACAAATAGAAAATATTACAAAGATTAACATTCCATTTACACCAATAGTTATACTTTTAAATGATAAAGAAGGACTTAAAACTCACCATTTAAACAAGAGGAGAATAGCATTACTGTTATATGATGCAAAAGCGGTAGTAGCCACAAACTGGAAATCTGAAGGTACACCATCATTAGTAGCTTGAAGAAGAAGAAAAGATTGGATTTATACCCCGCCCTTCACTACCCAAAGGTGTCTCAGAGTGGCTTACAAACTCCTTTCCCTTCCCCTCCCCACAACAGACACCCTGTGAGGCAGGTGGGGCTGAGAGAGCTCATGACAGAAACTGCTCTTTTTCAAGAACAGCTCTTATCAGAACTATGGCTTGCCCAAGGTCATCCAGCCAGGTGCAAGTGGAGGAGTGGGGAATCAAACCCGGTTCTCCCAGATTAGAGTCCACACACTTAACCACTACACCAAACTTGGCATAGTAAACTTTAGAACTTGTATTTAACGGAAATAATTACAGGGTTAATACAATTTAAACTTACAGAAAATGATAACATTCCAACTGCTGTAAATGCAAAGGAAATGTGGGAACGTTTTTCCACATGTGGTGGCGTTGTAGCAAGATTCATAACTATTGGTTAAAGGTACAAACAATGGAACAATTTTTTTTAATGACTTTGTTAAATATAATCCCGGATAGCTTTGTACAAAAAGATGTCTATCTATTGATCTATGTATTGACAACTGCCAGGATATTGTTGGCTAAGTTTTGGAAACTAGAAAAAACCCTGACAAGGGAGGAAATAAGGACAAAACTGCTTGAACTGATACAAATGGACAAATTAAATTTGATGTTACAAGGGAAAGACTAATGTATTCATACAATTAGGTGGGCAACAGTGTATAAGTGGATAAATAACTCTTGGAAAATGTAGACTCTAATGTATATGATCTACCATATGTAATACTGGATAAAACTGATAAATAAAACTTTTTTAAAAAGAAAAGAAAATGATTTTAAAAATTTCTTTCTTAAAACTATAAAATGTATTTGGGGAAAAATCAATCACAGATGAGCCAGTTTGGTGTAGTGGTTAAGTGTGCGGACTCTAATCTGGGAGAACTGGGTTTGATTCCCCACTCTTCCACATGCGGCTGCTGGTGTGACCTTGGATCAGTCACAAGTTCTCTTGGAGCTGTCCTCTCATGAGGAGTCCTCGAAAGTGAAGGGTGGGATATGAATCCAATCTCCTCCTCCTCCTCCTCTTCTTCTTCTTCCTCTTTCTCAATACATGATTATTTAAATAACCACAGTCTTGTTCTTGATTTGCCCCAAATATAGTAAAAGATGGTCCTGCCATCTGAACAAATTCTCTCAGGGTGTTTTCACACCATGATGATGTGACTCACCGTTTGGAATTTATCTATATATACACCCACCTGTGAATGCTGCAAGTGACAAATGGAAGTGAAGGTTTTAAAAATGAAATGTACATTCAGGTCAACGTAGACAATTAAGGTCGGAGAGTGGCTGTGCCTCACCAGTTCAGCATCCACTTGGCATGCAGAAGGTCCTGGGTTCAATCCCGGACATCTCCAGTTAAAAGGATCAGGTAGTAGCAGATGCGAAAGACCTCTGCCTGAGACCCTGGAGAGCCCCTGCCAGTCAGAGTAAGCAATCCTGGCTTTGATAAACTAGCTTCATTTAGGGCAAGGGGTCTGGCTCAGGGCTAGAGAATGCAGAAGGGCCCAGGTTCAATCCCCGGCATCTGCAGTCAAAAGGATAAGTCGGTAGATGATGCGAAAGACCTCCGCCTGAGACCCTGGAGAGCGGCTGCCAGTCGGAACAGACAATCCGGACCTTGATGGACCGATGATCGGATTCAGTATAAGGCAGCTTCGTGTATTCGGAGAGGGGCTGTGTTTCGGTGGCAGAGCCTCTGCTTGGCATGCAGAAGGTCCCAGGTTCAATCCCCGGCATCTCTCGCTAAAAGAAGGAGGTGATGCAAAAGACCTTTCTGCCTGAGACCCTGGAGAGCGGCTGCCAGTCCAAGGAGACGAGGCTGATTTTGATGGATCTGTGGTCTGATTCAGTATAAGGCAGCTTCACACATTCATGTATCCAAGGGGGTGAAAACACCCTCAGCTCTCTGATGGCCCAAGGTCAGGCTTCATGTGGAGGTGCAGTGTGGAATCAAATCCGGTTCTCTGGATTAGAATCCGCTGCTCTTAACCAATGCACCATGCTGGCTCTTGTGAGTATCGTAGGTAATGGCCCAGTTTCCAGACACCTCAGAAAGGGAGTCTGAGGCAGAGAGATTGGCTCAGACGGATCTGTCTGAGAGACGCCATGTTCTTCAAGCCTGAACCCGCCTGAAGAAGTGCTAGATTCAGTAGCAGCTGAGAGGCCAACAAGATTTTCTCGGGTTAAGCTTTCAAGAGTCAAATCTTCCTTCGTCGGAGAGCTTTCTCTCCCAAAAACTTGTACCCTCAAAATCTCATTGGTGTCTAAGGTACTACTGGAAGGCAGCATGGTATAGCCCAATCATGTCAGATCGCAGAAGTAAAGAGGGATCAGTACTTGGATGGGAGACCTCCAAGGAAGGATCTGCAGAGGAAGGCCATGGCCAACCACCTCTGCTTCTCACTTGCCTTGAAGGCCCCTTGCTGGGGTCACCATAAGTCAGAAGCTCAGCAGGGTCAGTACTTGGAAGGGAGACCACCAAGGAAGACTCTGCAGAGGAAGGCCATGGCCAACCACCTCTTCTTCTCACTTCACCTTGAAGGCCCCTTGCTGGGGTCACCATAAGTCAGAAAATAAGCAGGGTTGGTACTTGGAAGGGAGACCACCAAGGAAGACTGTGCAGAGGAAGGCCATGGCCAACCACCTCTGCTTCTCACTTCACCTTGAAGGCCCCTTGCTGGGGTCACCATAAGTCAGAAGCTAAGCAGGGGCGGTACTTGGAAGGGAGACCTCCATGGAAGACTCTGCAGAGGAAGGCCATGGCCAACCACCTCTGCTTCTCACTTCACCTTGAAGGCCCCTTGCTGGGGTCACCATAAGTCAGAAGCTAAGCAGGGGCGGTACTTGGAAGGGAGACCACCAAGGAAGACTGTGCAGAGGAAGGCCATGGCCAACCACCTCTGCTTTTCACTTCACCTTGAAGGCCCCTTGGTAGGGTCAGCATAAGAAGCCAAGCAGGGGCGGTACTTGGAAAGGAGACCACCAAGGAAGACTCTGCAGAGGAAAGCCATGGCCAACCCCCTCTGCTCCTCGCTTGCCTTGAATGAAAGCCCCTCAGCTGTAACTTGAAGGCACTTGCATACATTTTCCTATTATTGGGAAGGGAAGGCAGCCTGGATATATCATTGAATTGTATATTAATTGAGGTGCCTTATACTGAATCAGACCCCCATGGGTTCATCAAAGTCACTATTGTCTACTCAGACCAGCAGCAGCTCTCCGTGGTCTCAGGCAGAGGTCTTCCACATCACCTCCGATCTGATCCTTTTAACTGGAGATGCCGGGGATTGAGCCTGGGACCTTCTGCGTGCCAAGCAGATGCTCTACCACTGAGCCACAGCCCTTCTTTACAGCTCTCCAGGGTCTCAGGCGGAGGTCTTTCCCATCACCTCCTACCTGGCCATTTTAACTGGAGATGCGGGGGATGGAACCTGGGACCTTCTGCGTGCCAAGCAGATGCTCTACCACTGAGCCACAGCCCTTCTTTACAGCTCTCCAGGGTCTCAGGCTGAGGTCTTTCCCATCACCTCCTGCTTGGCCCTTTTAACTGGAGATGCCAGGGATGGAACCTGGGACCTTCTGCATGCCAGGCAGAGGCTCTTCCACTGAGCCACAGCCCCTCTTTACAGCTCTCCAGGGTCTCTGGCAGAGGTCTTTCCCATCACCTCCTATCTGACCCTTTTCACTGGAGATGTCAGGGATTGAGCCTGGGACCTTCTGCCTGCCAAGCAGATGCTCTGCCACTGAGCCACAACCCCCCCCCCGGAAGAACGAGCTCCTGGCAGACCACCTGCCCCCACTTGTTTGTCTGTTTGATCACCCACCAGGCAAACCATCTGCTTGCCATTAGGCAGCCAGCAATCTGTCGGCTTTCCCGAGGAAGACAGACCCGCGTCTGATGTAGCCCACGAGGCCGGATCCATTCAGCGAGCTGCCCGACAAGGCCAAGTTATTTCCTCTTACACCTCTGCCTGGAAACGGAAGGCACATCTGGAGGCTCCTAGCAATGCTCAAATGCAAGGATCGTCTAGCAAGATGTGAGCAGCCAGCCGGCTAAGAGTCATGGACTTTTCAGTTTAGAAAAGAGACAACTAAGGGTGGGGGGGAGGATAGAGGTTTGTAAAATTATGCATGGAGGAGAGAGAGCGGACAAAGGGAACTTTTCCTCCCTCTCCCCAAATACTAGAACTCGGGGGCATTCAATGTCGCTGATGGGCAGTATGTTTAGGGCAGACAAAAGGAAATACTTTACATAGCGAGTGACTGCAATGTGGAATTCACTGCCAGAGGAGGTAAGTGGTGGCCACAGGCACAGACAGCTTCAAAAGGGATTAGACAGATTTATGCCACAGAAGGTGGTGCCAGTCAGAAGCATAGACGGCTTCAAGAGGGAATTGGATAAGCATATGGAGCAGAGGTCCATCAGTGGCTATCAGCCACAAGGTACAGATAGGAACTCTCGGTCTGGGGCAAGTGACACTCTGTATTCTTGGTGCTTGGGGGGGGGGAACAGTGGGAGGGCTTCTAGTGTCCTCCTGGCCCCACTGGTGGACCTCCTGATGGCACCTGGTCTTTTTGGCCACTGTGTGACACAGAGTGTTGGGCTGGATGGGCCATTGGCCTGATCCAACATTGGCTTCTTTTATGTTCTTAGGTTCTTATGTTATGGAGAAGATGTCAATCAGTGCCTACTAGCCATGGTGACTAAAGGGGATCTCTGTGTTCAGTGAGCCTCTGAATCCCAGAGCCAGGAGTCAACATCAGGGGAAGGCCTCGGCCTCTATGACTGGTTGTTGGCCCTCTGGAGGAACTGGTTGGCCACTGTGTGAGACAGGATGCTGGACGAGATGGACCACTGGTCTGATCCAGCAGGACTCTTCTGACATTCTTATGAAGGCCTTGGCATCTATGCCCTGTTGTTGGACCTCCAAAGGAACTGGTTGGCCACTGTGTGAGACAGGATGCTGGACTAGATGGGCCACTGGTCTGATCCAGCAGAGCTCTTCTTATGTTCTTATGAAGGCCTCGGCCTCTGTGCCCTGTTGTTGGCTCTCCAGAGGAACTGACTGGCCACTGTGTTAGACAAGATGCTGGACTAGATGGACCACTGGTTTGATCCAGCAGGGCTCTTTTGTTGCCCCCCCCACCCCAATCAAGAGTTTAGTTCGACTCTCTCTATTGGAGCAATGTATGTGATCTCTAGGAGCTCTCCAAGGTCCTGAAAGCTCATACACTGACTGGCTGCCTAGTAGCCAGCTCTGTGCATCTGGATATGCTTTTATCTGCTCTTGGTTTGCTAGCTCCTCCTTACTCTTAGTTGTATTCCCTCTTTCTTGGACTTCCACAACCCTATGATTCTACTGTGTGACATTTACTGAAATACCAGTATGTCAAAAAGGAGACCCATGTCCAGGTGTTCAGCGTATTTTTGCACAATCTCTTTCTCTACCATTCTGACAGGTTAAGAACATAAGAGCATAAGAACATAAGAGACGCCAATGTTGGATCAGGCCAAAGGCCCATCCAGTCCAACACTCTGTGTCACACAGTGTCCAGAAATACCAGGTGCCATCAGGAGGTCCACCAGTGGGGCCAGGACATTAGAAGCCCTCCCACTGTTGACCCCCCCCCCCAAGCACCAAGAAGACAGAGCATCACTTGCCCCAGAGCCCCTAGCTATACCTTGTGGCTAATAGCCACTGATGGACCTCTGCTCCATATGCTTATCTAATTCCCTTTTGAAGCCGTCCATGCTTGTAGCACCCACCACTTCCTGTGGCAGTGAATTCCATAAGGAAGGTTGTGCCTTCCTTGGCTGAAATCTGACCATTTTGAAGCAGAAACGACGAGCAGCTCAAGGTACTTCTTCTTCTTCTTTTTTTGAAGCCTTATGAGAGGAGACCTTTAAGCTTTGCCACAGTCGGCTGGCGCTTTCAAGTTCAGATCTGAGATCCGCGGGAAAGACTTCAAAAGGCTGAAGGAGCCCTTTGGAAATGGCAGGGAGAGATGTCAGCTGCAAAGGGCAGGATTGTATCCTGGGAGCTCGGATGGGAAAGACATCAAAGGTCATTGCAAGTCGGTGGCTTTAGGACTCCAGCGACACATTTTTAATTCTGAGTCCCCTATCTTGCTTCTCCACATTCAACGGGGCTTCGTGGTCCCCTCGCCAGAATTCACGGCAGTCTTTTGGTGGGTGAGTTTTCTTTGCAGGAGAATCATAGAGTTGGAAGGCACCTCCAGGGTCATCTAGTCCAACCCCCTGCACAGGGCAGGAAATTCACAGATGCCCCCCCCCCCTCAGTGATCCCTGGAGAGCACCAGAGACTTTTCCTGTGAGGAAAGGCTGAAGAGTCTGGGACTCCTCAGTTTGGAAAAGAAATGACTATGGTGGGACATGATAGACCAACAGTTTTGTTTGTTTGTTATTTGTTCTTGTTTGAGTTCTACTGCTTTGCTTATTGGCGGTCTTTGCTGTCTGAACAAACGGGTTTTTAAAACTTTGTAATGTGACTTGAGCCCCAGAGTGAAAGACAGACTATACATGAAATAAATACAAAAGAAGATTAAAATAAAATAAAAAATAAGCCTAATGGCCCATGAATTACCTCCCGCATTAACAGCCAGGCCTAGTGAAGGAAGGCGTGCTGGATGAGAGAACAGCACTGAACACATGAAGCTGCCTGAATAGCAAATCAGACCCTTGGTCCATCAAGGTTGGCATCATCTGTTCAGACTGGCAGAGGCTCTTCAGAGAGCCAGTTTGGTGTAGTGCAGTGGTGGCGAACCAAGACTTGACGAGATAAGGGCTAGCCTGGGCCATCCAAGTCAGGGGAAACACAGAGGTGGTTTGCCGTTGCCTGCCTCTGCATAGCAACCCTGGACTTCCCTGGTGGTCTCCCATCCAAGTACTAACCAGGGCTGACCCTGCTTAGGTGCCAAGATCTGAGGAGATCAGGCTAGCCTGGACCATCCAAGTCAGGGGAAGTACAGAGGTGGTTCGCCATTGCCTGCCTCTGCGTAGCAACCCTGGGCTTCCTTGGTGGTCTCGTGTCTAAGTGCTAACCAGGGCTGACCTTGCTTAGCTTCTGAGATGTGATGAGACCAGGCTAGCCTGGGCCATCCAAGTCAGGGGAAACACAGAGGTGGTTTGCCATTGCCTGCCTCTGCGTAGCAACCCTGGAGTTCCCTGGTGGTCTCGTTTCCAAGTACTAGCCAGGGCCAACCCAGCTTAGCTTCTGAGATGGCTAGTCTTGACCATCTAGATCAGAGTAAATAGGGCTGTGGTGCAGCAGACGTGCTCTAACAATGATAGAATCACAGAATCACAGAGTTGGAAGGGACCATCTAGTCCAACGCCCTGCTCAATGCAGGATCAGCCTAGACCAGTGGTGGCGAACCTACAGCACGGGTGCCAGAGGTGGCACTCAGAGCCCTCTCTGTGGGCACGCGTGCCATCGCCCCAGCCAGGCCCAGACCATTGTTAAAGTGTTGGATTCTCTGCCAAATAATTTTAAGTAAATGAAAGCATTTGGGATTGCTTTCCTTACTTTGTTTGGATCATCTTAAGTTAATGTATGAGTGGTTTTTTCTAAAGTAAAACCTCAGTATTCAGGTTAAATTGCTGTGTTGGCACTTTGCAATAAATAAGTGGGTTTTGGGTTGCAGTTTGGGCACTCGGTCTCTAAAAGGTTCGCCATCACTGGTGTAGTGGTTAGGAACCAGGTTTGATTGCCCACTCCTCCACATGCAGCTGCTGGTGTGACCCTGGGTCAGTCACAAGTTCTCTCAGAGGTGTCCTTGAAAGGGCAGTTCTCAAAAGAGCTCTCTCAGCCCCACCTACCTCACAGGGTGCCTGTTGTGGGGAGGGGAAGGGAAAGGAGATTGTAAGCTGCTCTGAGACTCCCTCAGGTAGAAGAAGAAGTGATTGGATTTATACCCCGCCCTTCACTACCCAAAGGAGTCTCAGAGTGGCTTACAAACTCATTTCCCTTTCCCTCCCCACAACAGACACATGGTGAGATACGTGGGGCTGAGAGAGCTCTGATAGAAACTGCTCTTTTTCAAGAACAGCTCTGATAGAATTATGGCTTGCCCAAGGTCATCCAGCAGGTGCAAGTGGAGGAGAATTATGGCTTTCCCAAGGTCATCCAGCAGGTGCAAGTGGAGGAGCGGGGAATCAATCTCTTTGAAGGGTGGGGTAGTGAAGGGTGGGGTATAAATCCAATCTTTTCCTCCTCCTCCTTCTTCCAGGATCTCAAGCAGAGATCTTTCACATCACCTACTGCCCAGTCCTCTTAGCTGGAGATGCTGGATTCTGAACCCAGGACCTTCTGCATGCCAAGCAGACGCTCTACCACTGTGCCATGGCCCCTCCCCAGTTCTTCCTCTTCTCTAAGCACTAATCTCTTGACAGCCTTTGCATGGTCCCTTTCCTTTGGCGGAGAGACCGCCAGTGTCTTTGTGAATGTCTGTTTATTTAGAAATGTACAGTTGAGCAGGAAGGGATACATCAGCAAGCACTGGCAATGTTAATGATAGAGCAGAAGCCGATGCAAAGCAAAGCAAAAGTCCCTAACAGCTGAGCTGCCAAAGAAACTGGTGTGAGACATTCCAATTCTTTCCTGCACCTGAGTAAGGCCTGGAGCATACAAGGTCCTTGCCCAGGGTCAGCCTGTGTATTCCCTAATTCATAGAATAATAGAATGTTTTCATTATGAAAACAGATCAGCCAATATCATGATGCCCCTATATCAATCAATGGTGAGACCTCATTTGGAATACTGTGTGCAGTTCTGGTCACCACACCTTAAAAAGGATATTATAGCTTTGGAAAAAGTGCAGAAAAGGGCAACTCGAATGATAAAAGGGTTGGAACACTTTCCCTATGAGGAAAGGTTAAGGCGCTTAGGGCTCTTTAGCTTGGAGAAACGACGACTGAGGGGAGACATGATCGAGGTTTATAAGATTATGCGTGGGAAAAAGCAGGTAGAGAAAGAGGTACTTTTCTCCCTTTCTCACAATACAAGAACTCGTGGGCACTCCATGAAATTGCTGAGCGGTCGGGTTAGAACGGATAAAAGGAAGTCCTTCTTCACCCAAAGAGTGATTAACACGTGGAATTCACTGCCACAGGAAGGGGTGGCGGCTACAAGCATGGACGGCTTCAAAAGGGAATTAGATAAGCATATGGAGCAGAGGTCCATCAGTGGATATTAGCCACAAGGTATAGATAGGGGCTCTGGGGCAAGTGATGCTCTGTCTTCTTGGTGCTTGGGGGGGGGGGTCAACAGTGGGAGGGCTTCTAATGTCCTGGCCCTACTGCTGGACCTCCTGATGGCACTGGTATTTCTGGCCACTGTGTGACACAGAGTGTTGGACTGGATGGGCCTTTGGCCTGATCCAACATTGGCGTCTCTCATGTTAAGAGTTGGAAGGGACCTTGCAGGTCATCTAGTCCAACCCCCTGCACTCTGCAGGAGTAGAGCCAAAAGACAGCCCTACAACATACCCAAAAGATGGTCGTCCAGCCTCCGATTGAAAACATCCAGCGAAGGAGCCTCCACCACCTCCCAAGGCAGACTAGCCCTGAGTCATCTGACAGCCAGCAGCTTTGCCAAAGATAGCCAGTGGCTTGGCCAGTCCACTGAGGATTTAGCAGTGATTGCTGGAAGCAAAGGTCCTTCTCGCCCCTCTCCCCACACGGGCCCCTTCTGCACCCGTGTTTTGCCTCGGTTTCTGAGTGCATCCTGTTCTTCCATTCTGCATTCCCTCCCGCTTTCACTACCAGTTTATGTTGGGGCTTTCTCTTGTTCCTGCATATTTTTTTTTTACAGGAATCTGCATTCAGGCCACTTCCCGCACACTGTTGCCCCGCAGCTACCAAAACTCCTTTTGCTGTGATTCTTTGTTTGTAGATGCAGAATGCATACGGAATACACAAATAAATGAACCAGTACAGAGGCAATCCGCGCAACTACAAAGCCAGCCCTTAAGGCTCGACACCTTGGGTTCTCCGGAGCAAGTTGTTGGTGTAGAAAGGGCCATAGAAACAGCTGTGCTTTGCTATCTGTTCTGCACAGCTGCTTTCCTACAGTCAGCCTGAAGGTGCACCGGGCAATATTGCAGTAGCCATATCCAGGGACGCCCCAACTCACTCAGCCGGGAGTGCGGGCACTTGGAGAGGGGCTGTGGCTCAGTGACAGAGCATCCACTTGGCACAGAGAAGGTCCCAGGTTCAATCCTCACCATCTTTGGATAAAAGGGCAGGTAATAGGTGATGTGAAAGACCTCTGCCTGAGACCCTGGAGAATGCTGCTAATCTGAGTAGACGACTGATTCTGACAAACCAAGGGTCTGATTTGGTATAAGGCAGCGTCACGGTTCATGTGCTATGCACTGAGATATTTGGTTAATATTTGAGCCAGTTATTTGATATTTGAGCCAGTCTGGTACAGTGGTTAGGAGTATGGACTCTAATCTGGGAGAACCGGGTTTGATTCCCCATTCCTCCACATGCAGCTGCTGGTGTGACCTTGGGTCAGTCACAAGTTCTCTTGGAGCTGTTCTTGAAAGAGCTCTCCCAACCCCACCTTCCTCATGGGAGGTGTTGTGGGGAGGGGAAGGGGAAGGGAAAGGAGATTGTAAGATGCTCTGAAACTCCTTTGGGTAGTGAAGGGTGAGGTATAAATCCAATCTCCTCCTCCTCCACCTCCTCCTTGCAGAGTTTTGCCCAGTCACAGAAGCATGAAACTGAGGCAGTAAATATTATTTATTTATTTATTTATTTATTTATTATAGTTATGCCTTGCCCTCCCAGCCATGGCCAGCTCGCTCAGGATAAATCTTCCAAGAAGTATATTGCAAAAAATATACTACCCAAAGAAGTCTGGGAGTGGCTTACGATCTCCTTTCCCTCCCCCTCCCCCTCCCCACAACAGACACCCTGTGAGGTCGGTGGGGCTGAGAGAGCTCTCTCGAGAACTGCTCCTGAGAGAACAGCTCTGAGAGAACTTGTGTCTGATCCAAGGTCACACCAGCAGCTCCATGTGGAAGAGTGGGGAAATCAAACCCAGTTCTCCCAGATTAGACTCCACACTACACCAAACTGGCGTTCACAAGGATGTGGTGTTCACAAGGATGGGAAGGGATTCCCTGGTCCGCACAGGGGAAAGCAGCTGGCCGTAGTCGGACGAACAGCTCCATAATGGGAAATGGGAGAATTAACAGAGGAGGAACAGTAAAGTGGACACGAGAAGTTAAATTGAAGAAGGAAAGCAGAATTTTGGGGGTGGAGAATGGAGAGGGCAGGCATTGGGGAGGGGAGACATCTCAGTGGGGTATAATAACTGTGGGGTATATAACTGAGAGCCAGTTTGGTGTTGTGGTTAAGTGCGCGGACTCTAATCTGGGAGAACCGGGCTTGATTCCCTCTCCTCCACTTGCACCTGGCTGGATGACCTTGGGCAAGCCATAGTTCTGGCACAGCTGTTCTTGAAAAAGAGCCGTTTCTGTCAAGAGCTCTCTCAGCCCCACCTACCTCACAGGGTGTCTGTTGTGGGGAGGGGAAGGAGAAGGAGTTTGTAAGCCGCTCTGAGACACCTTTGGGTAGTGAAGGGCGGGGTATAAATCCAATCTCTTCTTCTCTCTTCTATGATGCCATATAGTCCACCCTCCAGAGTGGCAATTTCCTCCAGGGCAACTGATCCCTGTGTCTGGAGATTGGCTGTAATACTGGGGGATGTCCGGGTCTTCCCCTGGAGGCTAACAGCTCTAGCGCCAGTCTGCAAAAGGCCTCACATTTCATTTTAAGACCGTTAGACTGAAGACGGGCTTCCAGCACCCCCCACAACTCTCTCCCCTTCTTTTTTTTTGTCTTAATGAACAAGAACAAGAGCTCTGTTGAACTTCGAAGCTCGCACATTAATTTGTGATTCCAGGTTGGTTCAAATAAAGGAGGGGGGGAGAGGAAGAGGAAGAAGAGGAGGAGGAGGAGGTTGGATTTATAACCCCCCCTTCTCTTCGAGTCTCAAAGTGGCTCACAATCTCCTTTCCCTCACCCTCCCCACAACAGACACCCTGTGAGGTAGGTGGGGCTGAGAGAGCTCCTTCGAGGACTGCTCTTGAGAGAACAGCTCCGAGAGAACTTGTGACTGACCCAAGGTCACACCAGCAGCTGCATGTAAAGGAGTGGGGAATTAAACCCGGTTCTCCCAGATTAGAGTCTGTGCTCCCATCCACTACACCAAACTGGCTCTCTCAAATGTTTTTCTCATCCCTACATGGACCCAAAAGGGCCCCCCCCCCCCGTTTTGCTATATGTTGGTTGTTTTTATTCTGTTTTTAACAGAGAGAAAAGAGAAAGCCGTGAGAAGCCGTTCGATGCTCCAGAAATATTCAAGATCTTTCCATCAATCCCGCCAGTCGCGGGGAGAAGCAGAGACAGACAGGCAATCAAAATAGATTCTCCCCCACCTGTAAGGAATGACAGACCAGCCCGAAGGAAGATAAATTGCCTGAGATACCCCGCTGTCTTCTTTTTATCTGGGTATAGGAGCTAGATCACTCCCATTGACATATTGATCCACCAGGTCACAGCACATCAATCATGTTTGGAAGCCCCCGGGGGGGGGGAATGTATTCCCCCCCCCCCGCGTGTGCTTCAGAGAGCGGGATTGATTCAGCTCTGTATCGAACACTGCATTTGTCCTAACTGTTAGGAACAGAGGGGAAAAAAAGAAGAGCCCTGCAGGATCGCACCAAAAGGCTGCTGCATCCAGTCACTGACAGTGGCCTGACAGATGCTTTTGGAAGCTTTGAGAGCCAGCCAGTCTGGTGTAGCGGTTAGAGTGCTGGATTAGTGTTGTGTATGCTGGCCGCCACCGGGGGCCAGCGAACTACCTGAGCTTGAATCTAGAGGACAATAGGGACTAGGCTCCTCGTCCCTCCATCAGGGAACCAATGGGCACCGTGGCGGGAAATTCAAACCCACCAACGGGGTCCAGGGGTGTGTCCCTGGAGTGTATATAGTTGGCCTGCCGGCCGTTAGTTCTTCGTTCTTGTTGTGTACCTAATAAAGCCTGCTTTGCACTACGTCCGTGTCTGTCATCTATCCATGCGGCAACCCACTACATAAGAATTAGGATCTGGGAGACAGGTTCGAATCCCGACTCTGGCATGGAAGCTTGCTGGGTGACTCCGGGCCGGTCACTCTCTCTCATCCTAATGTACCTTCCAGGCTTGTTGTGCAGATAGAGTGGAGGAGTGGCTAATGAGGCATCCCATCTTAGAACATCAGAGCTTAGGAGAAGCCATGTTGGATCAGGCCAGTGGCCCATCCAGTCCAACACTCTGTGTCGCGCAATGGACAAAACCCAGGGGCCATCAGGAGGTCCACCAGCGGGGCCAGAACTCCAGAAGCCCTCCCACTGTTGCCCCCCCCCAAGCACCAAGAATACAGAGCATCACTGCCCCCAGATAAAGTGTTCCATCTATAAGAACGTAAGAGAAGCCATGTTGGATGCCATCCAGTTCAACATTCTGAGTCACACAGTGGCCAAAACGCAGGCGCCATCAGGAGGTCCACCAGCGGGGCCAGAACTCCAGAAGCCCTTTCACTGTGCCCCCACCCCCAGCACCAAAATACAGAGCTTCAGGATGCTGCCTTATACTGAATCAATCAGTCCATCAAAGTCAGTATTGTCTACTCAGACTAGCAGTGGCACTCCAGGGACTCAGGTAATTTCAACACCTACCACCTTGATTTATTTATTTTATTTATAGATTCGGCTTATATACACGTTCGCGGGGAGGGCGGGGTATAAATGTAATATAATAATAATAATAATAATAATAATAATAATAATAATAATAATAATACCGCCCTGACTCTGGAGGGTCTCTGGGTGGTTTACATATAGATTCGGCTTATATACACGTTCACGGGGAGGGCGGGCTATAAATGTAATAAGATGATGATGATGATGATGATGATGATGATGATGATGATGATGATGATGATGATAATACCGCCCTGACCCTGGAGGGTCTCTGGGCGGTTTACATATAAATCTAAGTCTACTTTCCCTATCTACGGCCACATGGTACAGGGGCGGGGCTGCCTACCAGCACCCAGGTGGTGGGGTTTGCTGTTCTCCGGCTCGGCTCCTTCTTCTTCCGGCGGTCTTCGGGGTTGGTACTTCCGTCCTGGTGACCAGGGATAGGTCTTCCATTTTGGTGGCTTTCTTTTGACGGGCCCATCTGGTGCGCGGTTCGTGTAAGCACAGCTCCGGCTAATGTCCATTTCGGCTCCGCCGCGCCTGCGCCTCCTGTTAGCTGGATATACTGGGGATTGAACCTGGGACCTTCTGCATGCCAAGTAGATTTTCTGTCACTGAGCCACAGCCTCTCTCCAAATCACCGCCCCAGACATAGTGTTCCAACTATACATTGTGCCTAAAAGCCACTGATGGATCTTGGAGGAAAGGCGGAATAAATGCACCAGATAGAGAAGAAGAAGAAGAAGAGAACAGATTGGATTTATACTCCGCCCTTCACTACCCAAGGGAGTCTCAGAGCGGCTGACAAGCTCCTTTCCCTTCCACTCCCCACAACACACACCCTGTGAGGTAGGTGGGGCTGAGAGAGCTCTGACAGAAACTGGTCTTTTTCAAGAACAGCTGTGCCAGAACTATGGCTTGCCCAAGGTCATCCAGCAGGTGCAAGTGGAGGAGTGGGGAATCAAACCCGGTCTCCCAGATTAGAGTCCGCGCACTTAACCATGACACCAAACTAAAGGTACAACCAGGGTATGAAGGAAAGAGCTCACCTGTGCTGTTTATACCCAACACCCAGCACTCGGATATACTGCCTCTGACCATGGAGGTTCCATTTACCTACCATGGCTAACAGCTGCGGAGAGATCTGTCCTCCACAAATCTATCTAATCCTTTAGTAAATCTTGAAATGCTAGTCGCCATCACAATATCTTGTGCCGGTGAGTTCCAAGAGTGAATTTGCTGCATTGTATGAAGAGGTATTTCCTTTCCCCCTGTCCTCTTCTGAGTCGTGTTCATTGGTTGACTCCAGATTTTAGGAGAAAGGATGAGGAGAAGAAAAATCTCTCTCCCTCCCCTCCCACCCCACTGATAGTTTAGTTTTAATATTTAATTTTAATATTTAATGTTTTAATATTAAATATTAAATGTTTTAATATTTAATATTTCTATATCTCATCACTTTCCACGGCCCCTCTCCAGCCCCCAGGCCCACACGGTTGTTGGTCTGCACCAGTCCTACAAACCAAAGAATAAACTCTCATTTAAACATAAGAACATAAGAGATGCCAATGTTAGATCAGGCCAAAGGCCCATCCAGCCCAACACTCTGTGTCACACAGTGGCCAGAAATACCAGGTGCCATCAGGAGGTCCACCAGTGGGGCCAGGACACTAGGAGCCCTCCCACTGTTGACCCCCCCCAAGCACCAAGATGACAGAGCATCACTTGCCCCAGAGCCCCTACTTATACCTTGTGGCTCATAGCCACTTATGGACCTCTGCTCCATATGCTTATCTAATTCCCTTTTGAAGCCGTCCATGCTTGTAGCCTCCGCCACTTCCTGTGGCAGTGAATTCCAAGTGTTGGAATTTAGTTGGCCTTCCAAAGGGATTACACAAATTCACGGAAGAAAGGCCCGCCCGGGGAGGGGGGGGTGTTAGCCACAACGATTAATAGACCCTCCATGTCCAGAGGCAGTAACCCTTTGAATGCCAGTATGAGGGGCCATGAAAAGGGAAGGATGTGGCCTCCGTGCCTGGCTTGTTGTCCCACCAGGGTCATCTGACTGACCACTGTATGAGATAGGATGTCGGCTTGGTGTAGTGGTGAAGTGCGCAGACTCTAATCTGGGAGAACCCAGTTTGATTCCCCCACTCCTCCACATGCAGCTGCTGGTGTGACCTTGGGCAAGCCATAGTTCCATCAGAGCTGTCCTTGAAAAAGAGCAGTTTCTGTCAAGAGCTCTCTCAGCCCCACCTACCTCCCAGGGTGTCTGTTGTGGGGAGGGGAAGGGGAAGGAGTCTGTAAGCCGCTCTGAGACACCTTTGGGTAGTGAAGGGTGGGGTATAAATCCAATCTCTTCTCTTCGTCTTTCTCTTCTTGGATGGACCATTTAGGGGAATTGGCTGGCCACTGTGTGAGAAGAAGAAGAAGAAGAGATTGGATTTATACCCCGCCCTTCACTTGGAGTCTCAGAGCGGCTTACAAACTCCTTTCCCTTCCCCTCCCCACAACAGACACCCTGTGAGGTGGGTGGGGCTGAGAGAGCTCTGACAGAAACTGCTCTTTTTCAAGGACAGCTGTGCCAGAGCTTGTGACTGACCCAAGGTTGCATCAGCAGGTGCAAGTGGAGGAGTGGGGAATCAAACCCGGTTCTCCCAGATTAGAGTCCGCGCACTTAACCACTACACCAAACTGGCAAGATGGTGGACTAGATGGACCCCTGGTCTGATCCAGCAGGGCTCTTCTGATGTTCTTCTGAAGGCCCCGGCCTCTCTGCCCTGTGGTTGGCCAAGTAATAAAGATGTACGCATACACACTACGGAATTTACATATACTCCCGTTTCACATGATGGCTTTTTCTCCGTGTGCTGCGTAAAGAACATTCGTTTACATGTCACTGAAATGAGAGGAAAAACCATTACAACCAAATGACCATCTTATGTTGTCACCGATACATGCATGCAAGCTCCATAATGCCTACCGCAAAGTTAAAAATACTTACACAGTTCTAATCTGTGAATTAACACTCAACGTTCTTCCCACTCCAATAAAACAAATTCTTTCCGTGCTCATTATATCCTAAGAAACTACTCCTCTAAGCTGTGGAGTCTTGTGAGTAAAAATTCTACTCTGTGAGCTGCTGGCATTAGAGTTGTGAGTGAGCGATTTGACTACTGCATAAATTAGTTTGCTCTGGAGCCATCTTTCCTGAGCGGAGACAAAAACGTGTGAGCCGGAGGCTAAAAATGTGTGAACTGAAGGCTAAAAAACTAAAGGTAAAGGTTCCCTTGCTCGAAAGCCAGTCGAATCCGACTCTAGGGTTGCGGTGCTCATCTCCGTTTCAAAGCCGAAGAGCCAGCACTGTCCGAAGACGTTTCCGTGGTCATGTGGCCAGCATGACTAGACACCAAGGCGCACGGAACGCTGTTCCCTTCCCACCGAAGTGGTACCTATTTATCTACTTGCAATTTCTTGCTTTCGAGCTGCTAGGTTGGCAGGAGCTGGAACTGGAGACGGGACCTCACTCCATCATGCGGCACACTCGGGTCTCGAACTGCTGAACTACTGACCTTCCACAGCCTGCAGTTCAGCGTCTTAACCACTTGAGCCACCGCAGCTCCTAATAAAACACTAAGCCAGAAGCTAAAAAACTGTGAGCTAGCTCACACTAACTCAGGTTAGAGGGAACACTGATCTTAATGACTAATAGGTGGCAAGACAGAGACCACACATTTAAAGAGAAAGTTTATGCAGCCCAGACTTGCCCTAATATAAATGTTGCGATCATCGTACACAAATCTCCCGGGATTATAGCGGATCTCCAGGCAACAGAGATCAGCTCACCTGGAGGAAATGGCTGCTTTGGAAGGTGTGGCATTTATACCCCACTGAAGTCCCTCCCCTTCCCAAACCCCGCCCTCCTCAAGCTCCACCCCCCCAAATCTCCAGGTATTTCCCTACCTAGAGCTGGCAGCTCTGAATGATCCAGGCCGGCTTTCCCTGGCAGCCATCTCGCTCAGATGGTGGTGATGCTAACCTCCAAGAGATCTCCAAGAGCTACACCTGGCCTCCAGACTACAGAGATCAGTTTGGAGGGTGGACTCCAGGGCTATTTTTGGGCAGGAACGCACAGGAACGGAGTTCTGGCTGGCTCCCATGTTGGCCACGCCCAGCAGGAACTCATTAGCATAATAGGCCACACCCAATGGCAGAAACTCATTAGGATTGGCTACATTAGGGGTGTGTGGCCTAACATGCAAAGGAGTTCCTGCTACAAAAAAAGGCCCTGGGTTTTGACAACAAACAAGGTAAACAGAATAAGAAGCAAAAGGTGGGTGTGGCTGGATGAGCACACTTCTGGTAACATGAGGGTGTGGCCTAATATGCTATTGAGCTGTGCTGTCAGGGGTGTGGCCTAATATGCTAATGAGTTTCCGCTGTTGGGTATGGCCTATTATGCTAATGAGTTCCTGCTGGGCTTTTTCTACAAAAAGAGCCCTGGTGGACTCTATGGCATTATACCCTTTCCTCCCCAAACTGTGTCCCCCCCAAGCTCCACTCCCAAACCTCCACGAATTCCCCAACCTGGAGTTGACAACCCTATCCTATCCTGCAGCCCTTGGCCTGTTGGCCAGTGAGACAGCACAGCATCCTTCCTCTCTGTCTAGCTCCTGTCGTCTCAGGGCAATGTCAGAGAAGTGCTCCAGGATACAATGGTATCCTGGCCCTTGCGCTTATATCTGCTCTCCTCAAATGCAAGTGGTTTCCACCAGCTCCCACGTCACGCTTGAAGCAAGAGGGCAGCTCTCTTCTCTCTCAGCTGAAGCTCCCCCACAGGGTTGTCTTGATGGCCACGAAAAGATAAGTTGCCTCCTGCCTTTGCCCCTTGAGAAAGGGCAGGGAATAGACTGGCCTGAAGAATTATCCCACTGCAGTAGAAAAGAGCAAGAATCCAGAAGCACCATAAAGATGGACAACATTTGTGGCAAGGGATGAGCTTTCGTGAGTCACGGCTCACTTCTTCAGATACGGCTAGGATGTGAGCCCATCTGTCCTTGTAACTTGGAGAGCAGGGTGCTTTCAGATGCCGAATGACAACAGCAGGCGTGATTGGATTGGGTGTGATAGGCAGAGGGATTGTAGACATGGAGAAATCAGCCTTGGTAATGAGACGGGAAACCTAGGTCTACTGGACTGAATCGAGACCTAGGTTTCCTGTCTCATTACCAATGCTTATTTTCCCATACCTACTACCCCTCTGCGTATCACACCTTATCCAATCACACCTGCTTTTGTCATGCACTTGCTATTGTCATTCAGCATCTGAAATCATCCCACTTTCCAAGAGATAATAGCGGATGGACTCATGTTCTCGCTGTAGCTGAAGAAGTGAGCAGTGACTCACGAAAGCTCCTCCCCTGCCACAAATGTTGTTAGTCTTGAAGGTGCTCCTGGACTCTTGCTCTTTTCTACTGCTACAGACAGTCTAACACGGTGACCCATCTCGATCTGTTCCACTGCAGGAGCAGGTCGATCAGATTAAGCACAGGATTTGGGCTTTGAAATTAGTAGCTCTTGGATCTTTCAAGCACATTTTCTGAAGGAGCAGAGAGAGAACGAACAAATATTTGTAGTTGAGTCTCAAGGGGCTGGTAAATTTTTCATGTTGTAATTGTCTGGGGCAGAGAAAGCATATTACGCCTCATTTCAGCGATAGAGACAAGCTGCAGTTTGTGGTTTGTTGCATGAGCCGCGGAAGTCCCAGGGCTAGGCCCATAGCCAGGATTTTTTTCGTTGGGGGGCATCTGAATTTCTTAGGGGGCACTTCAGTTAATTCTTATTCTCTCTGGTTCCGGATTGCAAGACTAGATCTAATGGGTGGAAATGACAAGGGAGTTGATACCGGCTGAATATCAGGAGAGACTTCCTAACTTTCAGAGTGGTTGAGCAGTGGAACAGTCTGCCTCGGGAGGTGGTGGATGCTCCTTCGCTGGATGTTTTCAAGCAGAGGTTGGATGACCATCTTTCGGGTATGTTGCAGGGCTATCTTTCGGCTGTGCTCCTGCAGAGTGCAGGGGGTTGGACTAGATGACCTGCAAGGTCCCTTCCCACTGTAACATTCTATGGTTCTATGATTCTATTCCCCTGCCCTACAGCTAAGGATGTGTGGAAGAGCTAGTAAACACCAAGGCTGTTGGCACTCATTTTGGGTGTTCTGGTTGATCAGTGCGATGTGGCTGTGAAGAAAGCTAATGCAATCTTAGGATGCATTAACAGAAGCATCGTGTCCATATCACGGGAGGTGGTAGTTCCGCTCTATTCTGCTATGGTCAGGCCTCACCTGGAGTCCTGCGTCCAGTTCTGGGCACCACATTTTAGGAAGGATGTTGACAAGCTCGAGCGTGTCCAGAAAAGGGCAACCAGGATGGTGGAGGGTTGGAATCCAAGTCTTATAGGAGGAAAGGCTGAAAGAGTTGGGTCTGTTTAGCTTGGGAAAGAGAAGGCTTAGAGGGGACATGATTGCAGTCTTCAAGTATTTGAAGGGCTGTCATGTAGAAGATGGAGTGGATCTATTCTCTCTTGCTCCTGATTGCAAGACTTGGTCTAATGTGTGGAAATTACAAGGGAGTCGTTATCGGCTAAATATCAGGAAAGACTTCCTAACTGTCAGAGTGGTTGAGCAGTGTAACAGTCTGCCTCGGGAGGTGGTGGATGCTCCTTCACTGGACGTTTTCAAGCGAAGGCTGGACGACCGTCTTTTGGGTATGTTGCAGGGCTATCTTTCGGCTAGGCTCCTGCATAGATGACCTGCAAGGTCCCTTCCAACTCTAACATTCTATGATTCTCATGACTTAACGAATATTTTAAAATGCTTTCTGGCATGGCTTTTGTGGGGGGCGTGACTTTTAATTAAAGGGGGCCTAGCCCCGAAATGCCCCACTGTAGCTACAGGCCCACCCGGGGCCCACCATGCCCCTCCCCTCCCCCTCTTGTAAAAGTGGGAGATGAGAGAAACTTCCTAGATCTCAACAAAATACCATTCGTGGTGGTGTTTGAAGTGGACAAAATAACCAACTGTAACCGGTTTCCATAAACCAAGATTCAAGAGTATGAAGGCCTCCTGTGGGTTTGGAATCCTGAACTGGACTCTGTAGAACACACTACAGTTGGGTCCCATCCAAGCCTCACAACAGGTCATCACAGACACAGCCTCGCAACCAGTTGGAGATGGTGGAGGCAGGGGTTGGGTCCAATGGGAGGGCGCTGTCATCAACAGTGTGATGTCACTTCCAGGAAAACCCCCAGACATGACGTCACACCCCTCTAGGAATCAATGGAAACTCTATGGTAAACCAGAAGTGACATTGTTTCTTGGGTTTCCCCCGGAAGTGACATCACACAGTAGCTGATAGCAATGTAGACATTTTCCCCCCTCCCACTGGTCATTGTAGTGCTGCTGAGGAATGGGAATTGGAGGGGGGTTCCCCCCCACCCGGCGGAAACCTGGCTGCCCTGATCCTGCATAATGCCATACCATCCACCCTCCAAAGCTGCCATTTCCTCCAGCGGAAGTGATCCCTGTAGAGAAGAAGAAGAGGAAGAGGAAGAAGAGGAGGAGGAGGAGGAAGAGGAGATTGGATTTATACCCCGCCCTTCACTACTCAAAGGTGTCTCAGAGTGGCTTACAATCTTTTTCCCTTCCCCTCCCCACAACAGATACCCTGGGAGATAGGCGGGGCTGAGAGAGCTCTTGACAGAAACGGCTCTTTTTCAAGAACAGCTCTTGTCAGAACTACGGCTTGCCCAAGGTCATCCAGCCAGGTGCAAGTGGAGGAGTGGGGAATCAAACCCGGTTCTCCCAGATCAGAGTCCGCGCACTGAACCACTACACCAAACGGGCCCTCTAAGATCAGATGCAATTCTCAGAGATTTCCAGGCAATCCTAGGCTGGATCAGTTTTGTGGCTTTTAAAAATAATCAACATGAGGACCAACCCTATCGCTAATAATTATAGTCCCAAATGCACCCTTTTCCTTTTATTTGAACCGTTTCCCAAGAAAACAAGCAAGCTGTAATGAGCCTTTTCCGGACAGCGTGTGCAGCGGTCGAGAGTCCGGCTCTCTACAGAAACCCGCATTGGGGCTGGCTTTGATGATCAAATGAAGAGGTTTATGGGTGCCGCTCTTGACTTTAAAAGATTAAGTGCATCGTAATCCCGCTGCCGGCTTCTTGTGCCTCCGCCTGAGCCCCTGAGCTCTCTGGGTTTTAACTCGTAAAAGCATGAAAATATGCAATTAAAGGAGGCGGTCGATTTTAGTGGCGTGCAGCGAACATCTCTGTATGAGCAACATAAAGGCAAGACTGCAGGACACAGCAAGGCGCGCATGTGCAAGACTCAGCCGCTGACTGTAGGGGACAGTAGGGCCGGCTCCAGGTGGGGAAATTCATGGAAATTTGGGGGAGGGGCCCAAAGTGGGAGGGGAGGGGCTTCAGCAGGCTAGAATGCCCTAGAGTCTACCTTCCAAAGCGGCCATTTTCTCCAGGAGAACTGATCTCTGTAGTCTAGAGATGAGTTGTAATTCTGGGAGATCTCCAGGCCCCACCTGGATGTTGGCAACCCTGGTGGGGAAAGGTTTGCTGTAACGATTCCATGTTTTATTGTGTGTGTGTCTTTAAAAGTGGTTTGTATGAATGTATGGCAGACTAGGATGCTGGACTCAGGCAAGTTGTGTGATTGGTGAGTGACAGAGAGGGGGAGGGGTTTTGGAATGAATGCTGTGTGGATGAACCGATATGTCAGTCAAGAGTAACAGTTAAGGATGACAGTTAGAGAGTTCTGAGTTACAGAGTGGAGATACAGTTAAACAGTACAGTTAAACAGATAAGAAGAGGCTTCCCTGTGTGGGTTGCTTAGTTCGGAAAAAAAACAGTTAGTCAGACAGCAGAGAGTGCTGTACAAAAGCAGTTAATATATTAGTTTTGTCCTGAGGTCTTTGTGTGAGACGGTTCCTGTGTGAAACATAAGAGAGAAGTCTGGTGTGTGTTAAGAAAAGTTAAAGCATAAAGAAACAGTGACCATATATGGCTAAAGGAAACTATTGTTACATAGTGACATGCCCAGAGCCCTGTCAGTGAAGAGAAAAGTGTGTGAAACAGCAAATAAATCTACTTTTATTTAAGATAACAGTTCTGAACGAAATTCCTCAGGAAATAACACATAGTCCTTCATGAATGCCTAGACCCTGGCCACATTACCAAACCAGAAGAAGAAATATATTATAGTAAGAGGCTGGGAAAGTCTTAAATTTCCCTGGTGGCGGCGAAAATACCCTAAAAATGGCTGCTTTGGCGGGTAGACCCTATGACATTATACCTGCTGAGTCCTTCCGCCCCCCCCAATGCTGCCCTCTACAGAATCCACCCCCCAAATCTCCACGTATTTCCCTACCTGGAGCTGGTGACCCTACTGATCCGGACCGGCTTTCCCTGGCAGCCATCTCGCTCGGATGGAGGCGTTGCTGACCTCCAAGTGGGCCCGGGAGATCTCCCAGAACCAGGGGTCATTTCCAGCAGGAGCGGAGCTCCGGCAGAAAAGAGCCCAGGGGGCGGGCACATGCAACAAGCCCCGCCCCCTGCTCCCAGCAGCCCTCAGTCAGAGCAAAAAGCAGCCAGGTACGTTGCAGAGCCCCCCTGGTCCAAAACAGTCCAGTGGCACCTTTAAGACCAAGTTTCATTCAGGTAACAGCTCTCCCTCCTCTGCAAGGACAGATCTGCACGTTCCCCACCCCCCCAATAGCTAGCAATCCAAAACAGTCCAGTGGCGCCTGAGCAGTGGGTGTTGCCTTCTGACACACTTCCGGTGATGTCAGGGGGTGTGGCATATGCAAAAAAGTTATGCTAATGAGAGTTATGCTAATAAGCTCCTGCACCTCTTTTTCTAGGAAATTACCCCTGCCCAGAACTAAAACTGATTCCAAACGACAAAGATCAGA
>NW_015160918.1:172412-172719 GCF_001447785.1 Gekko japonicus
AACAGGCACCCTGTGAGGTAAAAGAAGAAGAAGAAGAAGAGATTGGATTCATACCCCTCCCTTCACTACCCAAAGGAGTCTCAGAGCGGCTTACAATCTCCTCTCCCTTCCCCTCCCCACAACAGGCACCCTGTATGAGGTAGGCGGGGCTGAGAGAGCTCTTTTGAGGACTGCCCTTGAGAGAACAGCTCTGAAAGAACTTGTGACTGACCCAAGGTGGCACCAGCAGCTGCATGTGGAGGAGTGGGGAATCAAACCTGGTTCTCCCAGATTAGAGTCCGCGCTCCTAACCACCACACCAAACTGG
>NW_015160918.1:172795-172987 GCF_001447785.1 Gekko japonicus
CCTAGAGCTGGTAATCCTGGTAGGGGACCTTCACTACATGATAAAAGGGAATGTTTTGGGTAGGTTGGTACAGAGCTGCACCTAGGGATCTCGGCCCCCCAGGTAGGACCAACCCTCCGAAGCATCTGTTCTCTCCTGGGGGAACTGATCTTGGTCATCCAGAGATCCATTGTAATAGCAGAAGATAGAATC
>NW_015160918.1:173105-173294 GCF_001447785.1 Gekko japonicus
AAACGATGGTTGTTCAGCCTCCGCTCGAAAACAACCGGCAAAGGAGCCTCCACCACCTCCAGAGGCAGACTGTTCCACCGCTCAACCACCCTTACCATTAGGAAGTTGCGTGTGCCTTGAATGAAAGGAGGCATTGCAAAACTTCCTCACGCTTTCAAAAGCAACAGTGGAGCTTTCTCTACTATTGGT
>NW_015160918.1:174102-200372 GCF_001447785.1 Gekko japonicus
GAAGGGAGAGAGAGCAGCGCCGACTTCCCTACTCCTGCTGCTTCCTCCCCCCCCCGCGAGTATCGCGGGTCCCCCTCTTGTATATATAATAAATCTGCACATTTAGTTGGGCTCAGCCGTTGCTGCGCTCAGGCATTAATGGGGAGTCACAAGGCGACAGAGTACATGGTCAAGATTTTATAAATGGTTCGAAGATTACCCCCCCCGCGAGTATCGCGGGTCCCCCTCTTGTATATATAATAAATCTGCACATTTAGTTGGGCTCAGCCGTTGCTGCGCTCAGGCATTAATGGGGAGTCACAAGGCGACAGAGTACATGGTCAAGATTTTATAAATGGTTCGAAGATTACAGTAAATGAAAATATAGATTTACAATCTTATTTGGAGATATTTTAGAATTCAGCTTTTATTATGATGCAGGACATCTACAGATAAGTATACATTTATACAATGTAGGAGGTATTGTAACAGATATAATTCGAAGGATATGCAACCCCCAATCTGTATGGGTTTTTTACAGTTTGTTGGATTGTTTGTGTTTGTCCTATTTTAAATTTTTTTAAAAAAGAAAGTCACAAGGCTGCTTTCAGTTGAAATTCTCATTAGGTTTTCACCTCTCCCTTGTGCAGTCTGGACTTGCGAGTGTTTTGCTTTCACACCAATCTCTGTATCCTAGCACCAATTTCCCACCAATTCCATTTATACAGTTTTAAACCCTGTTTTTTTTCACCTCAGCTGTGTATAAAGAGGCACACGACACACAGATGGCCTAAGAAACGACAGAGAAAATGAGGAAGGCCAGGAACGATAAGGACCAAAACGGAAAAAAATGCCTTGGATGACATACAAAAAACACAAAGAGATTATATGGGTGCGTTCAGACGGGCCATTTAGTCTGCTTTCGGCCCACCTCAGAAACAGATTTTTATCTGCGCGATCACACAGTCAACATCTGCCTCCCATCCCCAGCCGTCGCTTTCCGGCTCAAAACCGCTTTAACCCGGAGTATTTTGATACCAGGTCCCCAAGTGGTGTTTTCCTGATTCTCCGTTTCCAGCTGCACTTTCCTGACGTCTGATCGCTCCTCTGGTGTCGAGCCACTTCCGGTTTAAACTCCCTCCCTGCTCGAAAGTTGCCCGAGGCTTCCGCTTTTCGCCCACCATTTTTTTTTTAAGCGTTGGCGGTGCAGGAGATCGTAAGCTGCTCTGAGGCTCCTTTGGGTAGTGAAGGGTGGGGTATAAAATCCAATCTCCCCCTCCTCTTCCTCCTTCTCTTCCTCCCTTGCAGTCATTTTCTCCAAGGGAACTGGATCTCCGATGTCTGGAGACCAGTTGTAATTCCGGGACATCTCCAGGTCCCATCTGGAGGTTGGCAACCATACAACACGGCAGTCACCTTGGGACCCCTCAACAGTTTCGCGTGGAATTGGTGCCCATTTATCATCCGACCGGCCGGACTCGGCTCTTCGAGGCTGCTGGATGAGCTTTCTAAAGCTGTCGATGAAAGGCCAAATGTGAGAAATGCAATTCTAAACCTCCCCCCCCTTTCTTTAGGATGGTGAGTGGCCATGTTTAATCTCGCCCAGCTGGGGGGGAAGAAGGACACCGGCTGCATGGGCAGCTGACAGAAAAGTCCTTCAGGCCTCCGGGACGTGTGTTAATCACTTCCTCTGCTTTTCTCAGTCTGGTGCTGCAGCAAATTGCGGCAGCACTGAAACCCAACCAAAAATATTATCTGGCTTTGGGGAAGAAAAACTCCTTAAAGGGGCATCCATTTTTGTTGTTCAGTCGAGTCCGACTCTTCGCGACCCCATGGACCAGATCACGCCAGGCCTTCCTGTTTTCCGCCGTCCTTTGAAGTTCGCTCAATTTCATGTTCGTTGCATCTATGACACTGTCTCACCATCTCATCCTTTGCTGCCCCCGTCTTCTTTGACCTTCGATCTTTCCCAGCATCAGGGTCTTTTCCAGTGAGTGCTCCCTTCTCATTGGGTGGCCAGAGTATTTGAGCTTCAGTTTCATTATCTGGCCTTCCAGGGAACAGTCCGGGTTGATTTCTTTTAGGACTGACTGATTTGATCTTCTTTCAGTCCAAGGGTCTCTCAAGAGTCTTCTCCAGCACCATAGTTCACCCTTTAAGCCGAAAGCTGAAAGGGGCATCCATGGCGGCATCCAAAGCGGATCATCGCCAACTCATTTGGTTCGGGGGCTCTTGGGATTTCCTGGCAGGCAAAGACGTAGCGAGTCAATTGGCCTCCTTTGAGACTGGGAGAGGTCGGGGGGGGGGGCTGAATGTTCATTGCAACCCCCTTTCCTTCTCTCTCCTCCTTAGCCAGTTTGGTGTAGTGGTTAAGTGCGCGGACTCTTATCTGGGAGAACCGGGTTTGATTCCCCACTCCTCCACTTGCACCTGCTGATGTGACCTTGGGTCAGTCACAAGCTCTGGCACAGCTGTCCTTGAAAAAGAGCAGTTTCTGTCAAGAGTTCTCTCAGCCCCACCCACCTCACAGGGTGTCTGTTGTGGGGAGGGGAAGGGAAAGGAGTTTGTAAGCTGCTCTGAGACTCCAAGTGAAAGGCGGGGGATAAATCCAATCTCTTCTCTTCTTCTTCTAGCCTCACAGCAACAATGACCCTGTGAGGTAGTCGAAAAGAGCCCAGTAGCACCTTCCCGACTGACAAAATTGGCGGCAGAGAATAAGCTTTCATGAGTCACTGCTCACGTCAGCTCGAATGGGAGTCCATCTGTCCTATGTACTGGAAAGTGGAGTGATTTCAGATGCTGAATGACATTAAGTAGGCAAACAACAATAGCGGGTGAATGGTAATAGGAAGTGTGCCATGCAGAGCAGCCGTGGGGAAAAACCAGCATTGGTAACAAGACTCTGGTGCCAACATGGACGACATCCTCTGGCCAGTGTTCCCTCTAAGCTGAGTTAGTGTGAGCTAGCTCACAGTTTTTTTAGCCTCCGGCACACACATTTTTGTCTAAGCTCAGGAAGGAGGACTCCAGAGCAAACTAATGCATGCGGTAGCCAAATCGCTCACTCACAGCTTTGGTGCCAGTAGCTCACCAAGTAGAATTTTGGCTCACAAGACTCCATAGCTTAGAGGGAGGATATTATAGCATTGGGAAAAGTGCAGAAAAGGGCAACTCGAATGATAAAAGGGTTGGAACACTTTCCCTATGAAAAAAGGTTAAAGCGCTTGGGGCTCTTTAGCTTGGAGAAACGACCACTGAGGGGTGACGTGAGCGAGGTTTACAAGATGATGCATGGGACAGAGCAGGTCGAGAAAGAGGTCCTTTTCTCCCTTTCTCACAATACAAGAACTCGTGGGCACTCCATGAAATTGCTGAGCAATCGGGTTAGAACAGATTAAAGGAAGAACTTCTTCACCCAAAGAGTGATTAACACATGGAATTCACTGCCACAGGAGGTGGTGGCGGCTACAAGCATGGATGGCTTCAAGACGGAATTGGATAAGCATATGGAGCAGAAGTCCACCAGTGGCTATTAGCCACAAGGTATAGATAGGAACTCTCGGTCTGGGGCAAGTGATGCTCTGTATTCCTGGTGCTGGGGTGGGGCAACAGTGGGAGGGCTTCTAGAGTCCTGGCCCCACTGGTGGACGTCCTGATGGCCCCTGGTCTTTTTGGCCACTGTGTGACAGAGTGTTGGCCTGGATGGGCCACTGGCCTGATCCAGCATTGGCTTCTCTTATGTTCTTATGATAGGACTGTCTAGGGAGATGGGGGAGGTGTTTCTCGATGGTGATCGATCCTCTAAACAAAAGGAAAGGTTGGCTTCAACACCCAACCAGTAGACCAGATCAATGTGAGGAATAAAAAAATGATCATTATCTGCAAACAGGCAGGGGGGCTGGGGGGGGGCTTGCTTTCCACAGAAACACTCGTTTTTCATCCCGTCCTTAAAAGCTTTTAGTGATCTCAAGTAGAGGGCCGAGACCTCTGGAAGATTTAAAGCCCGAGTAGAGTTGGCTGATTCGATCGGCTCACTTTCCCAGAAGGTCCATTTTGGAGAATGTGGATATTAGCGCTGGGTTGCCAACCTCCAGGTGGATACACAAGCAACGAGACAAGTTTTTTTTTTTTTTTAAGAGGAATTATGGTCCCTGCCACACGGCAGGGAAAAGGAGCCTCGAACTGCGGCTAATGGGAGCCGCAGCAAAGTTGAGACGGCGCGGCGGGATCCCAGGGTCCCCGCGAGCCGCGGCGCCGTCGCTCCCCGGCACGATCAGATGCCGGGGAGAAAGCGATGGTGGGAAGGGGAGCCTAGCGAACTGCGCGTGCTCACACATGCGCAGTTCAGCCAGGAGCCGGGGATGCGCTGGCGCAAGGACGCGCCGGCGATCCCACGGCCAGCGTTGTTGTGGCCCTTCGAAAAGAACCACCTCGGTAAGTGTTTCTTTTTTGGTGCGGAGCATCGCTAGAAGGGCCGGATCAGGGACGGAGACGGTACGCTTCCCAGATGTTGCGGTGGGATCGCACCCGTTTGCTCCGCCCCCGTTCCGTCCCGCTCCCGGCCCAAAAGGCCTCATATGGACAGGACCTACAAACATCTTTGTGAGCTGTGGTGGCTCAAGTGGTTAAGACGCTGAACTGCTGGCTGTGGAAGGTCAGTAGTTCAGCAGTTCGAGACCCGGGTGCCGCATGATGGAGTGAGCTCCCATCTCTAGTTCCAGCTCCTGCCAACCTAGCCGTTTGAAAGAAAGCAAGACATTGCAAGTAGGTAAATAGGTACCACTTCGGTGGGAAGGTAACAGCGTTCCGTGCGCCTTGGTGTTTAGTCATGCCGGCCACATGACCACGGAAACGTCTTCGGACAGCGCTGGCTCTTCGGCTTTGAAACGGAGATGAGCACCGCAACCCTAGAGTCGGACTCAACTGGCTATCGAGCAAGGGAACCTTTACCTTTATAAACATCTTTATTTGGGCTTTTCACTGTTTGAGGAATTTGACTTGGACTATTTCTGAAGGCGGATTAATGGGACTGTTTTTTTAATTTGGACTGTGTGTTTTTGAATTTCTGAAGTACTCTGCTTACATAGGTTTAGATCATTATACTCCTTTAATGCTGAATATATATTTTTCGTTGTTTACGCGCAGTGTGATCTTTTGTGTCTTTTGCATTAATTAACCCCCAAGTCGTGGCTGGAGCTCTCCTGGGATTACAACTCATGTGCAGGCGACAGAGATCATCTCACCAGCTGGGGATGCCAGCCTCCAGGTGGGAACAATGAAGAAAACAGCCGTGATGTATAATGAAAATATATATTTAGACTGCTGTTTTGCAGTGAGTAGTATTTCATCAACAAGATGTAGAGAGCCAGTTTGGTGTAGTGGTTAAGTGCGCGGACTCTAATCTGGGAGAACCCAGTTTGATTCCCCACTCCTCCACTCGCACCTGGCTGGATGACCTTGGGCAAGCGGTAGTTCTGATAAGAGCTGTTCTTGGAAAAAGAGCCGTTTCTGTCAGAGCTCTCTCAGCCCCGCCTATCTCACAGGGTGTCTGTTGTGGGGAGGGGAAGGGAAAGGAGATTGTAAGCTGCTCTGTGACACCTTTGGGTAGTGAAGGGCGGGGTATAAATCCCATCTCTTCTCCGCATCCACACTAACGGAATTTGCATATGCTCCCGTTTCACACAACCTCTTTATCTAAGTGAGCTACGTCAATAACATTGGTTTACACGTCAACAATTCTAATCTGTGAACGTTCACACAAAACATTCCTCCCTCTTCAATAAAACAAATTCTTTACGTGCTCACAGTAATGGATTTGATGAATGTGACTATGAGATATTAGAGTGCTTGCCAAATGGATTAATATTATATAGGTATTTCAACGCTACCCACTTTGAGGGCTCTTTTTGTAGCAGGGACTCCTTTGCATATTAGGCGACACACCCCTAATGTAGCCAATCCTCCGAGAGCTTGCAGTAGCCCCTGTAAGAAGAGCTCTGTACGCTCTTGGAGGATTGGCTACATTAGGGGTGTGTCGCCTAATATGCAAAGGAGTCCCTGCTACAAAAAGAGCCCTCAAAGTGGGTAGCGTTGAAATACCTATATAATATTAATCCATTTGGCAAGCACTCTAATATCTCATAGTCACATTCATCAAATCCATTACTGTGAGCACGTAAAGAATTTGTTTTATTGAAGAGGGAGGAATGTTTTGTGTGAACGTTCACAGATTAGAATTGTTGACGTGTAAACCAATGTTATTGACGTAGCTCACTTAGATAAAGAGGTTGTGTGAAACGGGAGCATATGCAAATTCCGTTAGTGTGGATGCGGAGAAGAGATGGGATTTATACCCCGCCCTTCACTACCCAAAGGTGTCACAGAGCAGCTTACAATCTCCTTTCCCTTCCCCTCCCCACAACAGACACCCTGTGAGATAGGCGGGGCTGAGAGAGCTCTGACAGAAACGGCTCTTTTTCCAAGAACAGCTCTTATCAGAACTACCGCTTGCCCAAGGTCATCCAGCCAGGTGCTACACGAAGGTGTTGATGGCGTTTGAATTGCTTCCAGTAAACTAAATACTGAAAAAAGAATGTACAAGTCTGTGAAGAACCCCCCCCACACACACTATACACCACGGTTGTTTGCTTCCTTTCAACTACCTTGAGACTGGCAACCCTACTCTGATATGATTTGTCCCAGAAAAAGGAAATAACGAGACAACTTTGCCCCCTTAATTTTCACAATACATTGAAATGTAAACGGTGGCCATTTCTGCCCTGGAAATTTCACAAGGCTTCACACCTAGAAGGGGCTCTCAAGGCAGTAGGGGATATGGAAGACCCAAGACCCTGGGGATCTGCTGCCAGTCAGAGTTGACAATACTGAACTTGATGGACCAAGGGTCTGGTTCAGTAGAAGGCATCTTCACTGGGTATGGGCTGTGGGTCAGTGGCAGAGCCTCTGCTTGGCAGGCAGAAGGTCCCAAATTCAATCCCCGGCATTTCCAGGTAAAAAAGGGCCAGGCAGTAGCTGATGTCAATACCTCTCATTGCTTGGGACTCTGGAGAGCTGCTGCCAGTCTGAGTAGATGAGACTGGCCTTGATAGACCAATGGCCTGATCTAATGCCGCTTTATTGGAGAGGGACCATGGCTCAGTGGAAGAGCCTCTGCTTGGCATGCAGAAGGTCCCAGGTTCAATCCCCAGCATCTGCAGTTCAAAGGACCAGGCAGGAGGTGATGAGAAAGACCTTCAGCTGAGACCCTGTAGAGCTGTGTAGAGGGGCTGTGGCTCAGTGGTAGAGCCTCTGCTTGGCATGCAGAAGGTCCCAGGTTCGATCCCTGGCATCTCCAGTTAAAAGGAACAGGCAGGAGGTGATGGGAAAGACCTCGGCCTGAGACCCTGTAGAGCTGTGTAGAGGGGCTGTGGCTCAGTGGTAGAGCCTCTGCTTGGCATGCAGAAGGTCCCAGTTTCGATCCCCGGCATCTTCAGTTAAAAGGACCAGGCAGGAGGTGATGGGAAAGACCGTGGCCTGACCTTGGAGAGAGGCTGCCTGTCTGAGTAGACAAGACTGACCTTGATGGACCAGTGGTTTGATCTAAGGCAGTTTCATTGGGGAGGAGCTGTGGCTCAGTGGTAGACCTTCTGCTTAGCATGCAGAAGGGCCCAGGGTTCAATTCCCGGCTTCTCCAGTTTAAAGGAACAGGCAGTCAGTGATGTGAAAGACCTTCACCTGAGACCCTGGAGAGCGGCTACCAGTCTGAGTAGACGATACTGACCTTGATATACCAAAGGGCTGATTCAGTATATAGGAGCGTCCTGTGTTCATGTGAACTGAATGCAAAGGCTGAATAGAAATGATTTAAATAAATATATACAAATTGTCTTTGCATACTGCATACTTCACAATCAATGGGCAAGGAAAGATTTAGGGGCAGGTGATTCAAACTGGGCTTCCAACCTTGGAAGAAGAAATTGGATTTATACCCCACCCTTCACTACCCAAAGGAGTCTCAGAGCGGCTCACACCTTTCCTTTCCCTTCCCCTCCCCACAACAGACACCCTGTGAGGTAGACAGGGCTGAGAGAGCTCTGACGGAAACTGCTCTTTTTCAAGAACAGCTCTTATCAGAACTACGGCTTGCCCAAGGTCACCCAGCAGGTGCACATGGAGGAGTTGGGGAATCAAACCCAGTTCTCCCAGATCAGAGTCCACACACTCAGGGGTCATTTCGGAGAAAAAGAGGTGCAGGAGCTCGTTAGCATAACTCATTAGCATAACTTATTTGCATATGCCACACACCCTGACATCACCAGAAGTGTGTCAGAAGGCAACACCCACCGCTCAGGCTCCACTGGACTGTTTTGGATTGCTAGCTATTGGGGGTGGGGGGGGGAGGAACGTGCAGATCTGTCCTCGCAGAGGAGGGAGAGCTTGTACCTGAATAAAACTTGGTCTTAAAGGTGCCACTGGACTGTTTTGTACTGGGGGGGGGGCTCTGCAACTTACCTGGCTGCTTCTTGCTCTGACTGAGGGCTGCTGGGAGCAGGGGGCGGGGCTTATTGCATGTGCCCGCCCCCTGGGCTCTTTACTGCCGGAGCTTTGCTCCTGTGCGCTCCTGCAGGAAATGACCCCGCACTTAACCACTACATAAAACTGGCACCAGGATTGAGGGACAGGCCTCAGGTTCCCCCCTCCAAGTTGGAAAATTCCTGGAAATTTCCGCCATTTAATAGTTATTAGGCAGAGCTGGATTGCAGAAGATCCCAGGTTCAATCCCTGGCTTCTCCAGGTAAGAAAGGACCAGGCAGTAGGTGATGTGACAGGCCTCTACCCGAGACCCTGGAGAGCCGTTGCCCGTCTCAGTAGCTAATTCTGACATCGATGGACCGATGAGCTGATTCAGTATAAGGCAACGTCATGAGCTCAAGAGAGCAACGATCTGTTAAGGGGGAGCGAAACCTGATTACAACTTTGCCACAGGGTGAGAAAAGGCAGGAGGAGAACAAGGTTCCGTGACGTTTCTAAGGAAATGAAAGAGAAAGAGCAGAGGTCCATCAGTGGCTATTAGCCACAAGGTATAGATAGGGGCTCTGGGGCAAGTGATGCTCTGTCTTCTTGGTGCTTGGGGGGGGGGGGCCAACAGTGGGGGGGCTTCTAATGTCCTGGCCCCACTGGTGGACCTCCTGATGGCACCTGGTATTTTTGGCCACTTTGTGACACAGAGTGTTGGACTGGATGGGCCACTGGCCTGATCCAATGTTGGCTTCTCTTGTGTTCTTATGTTCTTATGCCCTCTGAAGCTGATGCCGCTTTCTCGTCCGTGCCCCCCCTCCCCAAAGAAGACGGGAGCAGAGGTCTTTTCTAAGAAGGGTCGGCTGTCTCAGCCAAGCATCCGTCTTTGAGACCTTTGCTGCCTCAGACAGAAAACCCCCGAAAATTAAAACTGCTTGTGCCTCCGAACAACCTGGAGAGCCGCCGTAAGGAATCAAATTGCTTTTGAGACATAATTAGGCCGAGCCTTTGGAAACTGTGCTCGGTGCCCAGAAAGGTTTCTGTAGGAAAGTTCATCGTTTAAAAGAGCGGGAGGGGAATTAATTCCCCCCAGGGCCGTTACTAAGAGAGCTCCCAAAAGGATATATTCCCCCCCCCCAAATATGTGCACAAGCACCCACATGCGTGGAGGTACCCAACTGCTTCTGTACAATTGTCTATCTGTGTATTAAAACCTCTCTATAATACGGTGACCGTGGAGGAGGGGAAATCAAAATTGCACGTCAGATTTAGGTGGGCTGGAGGAACAGATGCCCACAAGTAATCTTTGGGGAAATGACCTCGTTCCAACTCCTTTATTGACAATGTTTGGAAGCCGTAATCTAACACAAAAGAAATGTAAGGGATTACATTTAATCTTCTGGGATCCATTTATATATTTATCAAAACGATTTCCCTAAGCCTACAGCAGGGTTTCTTCGCCATGCGGTCCACGGCAGAGGGAGCTCATCAAGGGAAGAAGAAGGGATTAGATTTATACCCTTCCCTTCACTCGGAGTCTCAGAGCGGCTCACAAACTCCTTTCCCTTCCCCTCCTCTCCCCACAACAGACACCCTGAGAGGTAGGTGGGGCTGGGAGAGCTTTTTTGAGGACTGCTTTTGAGAGAACAGCTCTGAGAGAACTGTGGCTTGCCCAAGGTCACTCAGCTGGCTGAAGAAGAAGAAGAAGAGGAGGAGGAGGAGGAGGAGATTGGAGTTGTACCCTGCCCTTCACTTTCTGAAGGAGTCTCACAGCACAGTCACAAGTTTCTTTCAAAGCTGTTCTCTCAAGAGCAGTCTTCAAAATGACTCTCTCAGCCCCACCTACCTCACAGGGCAGGGGTGTCGAACTCATTTGTTATGAGGGCCAGATCTGACATAAATGAGACCTTGTTGGGCCGGGCCATGTGTGTCCTAAAATGTAGTGCCAGGTAGCGGAGATATAAACTTTATAAAGGACACAAACACAAATGGGTTTTTTTTTAACTTAAAATAAAAACATGCTTAAAGCATTAGTCCTCTTGCAATATTTTGTTTATTTAACAGTGTCTGATAACTGACACTTCTTGCTCTGAACTGTTGCATCAAAATGTCTCTGCTGTGTTGTTGCAATCTTGAGTGTGCTGTTCAGGTGTGTATCTGTAAGCTGCAAACCTACGATGACGCAGCAGCAGCAGAACTGGAAGCAGAAGGCAGCCAGTTCCACTGTGGGCCTGATAGAAGCTCTCTGGGGGCCTGATCCATCCCCCGGGCCAAATGTTTGACACCCCTGTCACAGGGTGTCTGTTGTGGGGAGAGGAAGGGAAAGGAGATTGTAAGCCACTCTGAGGGTGCGGTCAGACGGCGTGCTGAGAGTGGGTTAAACTGCTCCGGTTCTAACCGGATTATATTTGATCTGGATCAGCTCTGGCGGGAGGGCGGGGTAAAAGTCCAATAAATAAATAATAAATAATCATGATCACACTTCCCTCCCTTATCCCGCCTCACTGCACAGTCACGTGGCTTCCCGGCATCTACACTACTGATGAACGGGAGCGTGTGTCGGCAGGTTTTTTAAATTTTTCCTCAGTTTGCGCATGCGCATAGGAACACCTCCATAGAAGGGGGGCGAAACTACCATGGCGCATGTGCAGAACCACCAGGGCGAATCCATCCAACCCCCCCAACAAAAGACCTCCCTTTAAATGTTTGACCCGAAAATGGCCTCTGTGAGATCCCGAACTCATCTAAACGCTAAAACAACTGGCCGTTTAAATGTCGGTTTTCAAAACGCAGTGGCGGAGCTCCGCCTAGGCGCACACCGCCAACGCATTTAAAAAATGGCTGGCGAAAAACGAAAGCCTCGGGCAGCTTTCGAGTGGGGAGGGGGTTTAAACCGGAAGCGGCTCGACACTGCAGGAGTGATCAGATGTCAGAAAAGTGCAGCTAGAACCGGAGAATCAGGAAAATACCCCTTGGGGACCTGGTAACAAAATACTCAGTTTCAGGGCTTTTTTTGTAGAAAAAGCCCAGCAGGAACTCATTAGCATAATAGGCCACATCCAACAGCAGAAACTCATTAGCATACTCGGCCACACCCTGATAGCACATCATATTAGCATATTAGGCCACACCCCATGTTTCCAGAAGTGTGGTCATCCAGCCACACCCACCTTTTGCTTCTTATTCTGTTTACTTTCTTTATTGTCAAAACCCAGGGCTTTTTTTGTAGCAGGAACTCCTTTGCATGTTAGGCCACACACCCCTAATGTAGCCAATCCTAATGAGTTTCTCCCATTGGGTGTGGCCTATTATGATAATGAGTTCCTGCTGGGCGTGGCCAACGTGGGAGCCAGCCGGAACTCCGTTCCTGTGCGTTCCTGCCCCAAAATAGCCCTGCTACATTTTAAAGGGGGTTTGAGCCGGAAAGCGACGGCTGGGGACGGTGCGCAGATGTTGGCTGCATGATCGTGGATATAAAATCCGTTACTGAAGCATGCCGAAAGTGGACTAAACGGCCCGTCTGAATGGACCCTGAGACTCCTTTGGGTAGTGAAGGGCGGGGTAGAAATCCAACCTCTTCTCCTTCTTTGTCTCCTGGACATCAGTTGTAACCCCAGAGGAGGAGGAGGAGGAGGAGATTGGATTTATACCCCACCCTTCACTACCCAAAGGAGTCTCAGAGCAGCTTACAATCTCCTTTCCCTTCCCCTCCCCACAACAGACACCCTGTGAGGTAGAAGAAGAAGAAGAGATTGGATTTATACCCCGCCCTTCACTACCCAAAGGAGTCTCAGAGCGGTTTACAATCTCCTTTCCCTCCCCCTCCCCACAACAGACACCCTTTGAGGTGGGTGGGGCTGAGAGAGCTCTTTCCAGAACTGCCCTTTCGAGAACAGCTCTGACAGAACTTGTGATTGACCCAAGGTCACACCAGCAGGTGCAAGTGGAGGAGTGGGGAATCAAACCCGGTTCCCCCATATTAGAGTCCGCACACTTAACCACGACACCAAACTGGCTCTCCCTACTATAACCTCATGTCATTTAATCTATGACTGTCATTCTCAGTATTTTGTCAAGGACAGCCAGGTGACAACGACCCACAGATCTCTCATGCAAGAAATCTCCGAGACGACGCATCCCCCCCCCCCAAAAAAAAGCAGAGGCCCCTGCCATCTGCCCTGCTTCTCAATTGTGAACGCAGGGAAAAAAACAGCAGGCTTTCTAATTAATCAGCAAAAAACCCCGATCTGAAGCGATTGAGATGCGGGCGCACGCCTTTTGTTCTGTCTGGGAGGAATCTATTAGCGTGTCTTTCCTCCTCTCTTTTGTCGGAGAGAAAATTGCTGCTTTTCACAGGCCAGGTCCCATCAGGCGCTAAGTGGCACTGTTTAAGTTGATTTAACGGAAACCATCCTGCCCGCGTTGATCGGCCCTCTCTGCATTCATTTTCCCCGGCGCTGAGCAAACTGCAGTAAAAGAAAAAAGGTTGCTTGGATCATAAGAACATAAGAACATAAGAGATGCCAATGTTGGATCAGGCCAATGGCCCATCCAGTCCAACACTCTGTGTCTCACAGTGGCCAGAAATACCAGGTGCCATCAGGAGGTCCACCATTGGGGCCAGGACATTAGAAGCCCTCCCACTGTTGACCCCCCCCCCCCAAGCACCAAGATGACAGGCCCTGCGGAATTGCACAACAGGGGTCACAAGTCCTTCTGCAAAATCCTCATCCCAGCTCTGGATTCGGAAATATGTGGAGATTTTGGGGGTGGAGCCCAGGGAGGGGAGCATATAGTTCCAAAGAGTCCACCCTCCAGAGCAGCCATTTTCTCCAGGGGAGCTGATCTTGGTTGCCTGGAGATCAGGTGCAGGGGTCATTTCCTGCAGGAGCGCACAGGAGCAGAGCTCCATCAGTAAAGAGCCCAGGGGGCGGGCACATGCAACAAGCCCCACCCTCTGCTCCCAGCAGCCCTCAGTCAGAGCAAGAAGCAGCCAGGTAAGCTGCAGAGCTCCTCCCTGGCCCCCTGGTCCAAAACAGTCCAGTGGCACCTTTAAGACCAAGTTTTATTCAGGTACAAGCTCTCCCTCCTCTGCAAGGACAGACCTGCACGTCCCCCCCCCCCAGCTAGCAATCCAAAACAGTCCAGTGGAGCCTGAGCGGTGGGTGTTGCCTTCTGACACACTTCCGATGAGGTCAGGGGGTGTGGCATATGCAAATGAATTATGCTAATGAGTTATGCTAATGAGCTTCTGCACCTCTTTTTCTACGAAATGACCCCTGATCAGGTGTAATACCGGGAGAACTGGGAGGAGCAGCAAACACACCAGAAGAGAGATCTGAACACACTGGAAAAGTGGGCGACTGTGAACAAGATGCAATTTAACAAGGGTAAGTGCCGAGTTCTACATCTGGGTAACAAAAATGAGGAACACGCACACTGGATAGGGGATACACATCTGGGCAGTAGTGTGTGTGAGCAAGAACTTGGGGTGCGCATAGATCATACGTTAGATATGAGCAGCCAGTGTGATGCAGCGACAAAAAAGGCTAATGTGATCTTGGGGTGTATCAACAGAGGCACCACATCCAAATCGCAAGATGTGATCGTCCCACTGTACATTGCATTGGTCAGGCAGCACCTGGAGTCTTGTGTGCAATTCTGGAGGCCTCACTTCAAAAAGGATGTGGACAGAATGGAGCGGGTGCAGAGGAGAGCGTCGAAGGACGATCGGGGGCCTGGAGACTGAGCCCGGTGAGGAAAGGCCTCGGGACTTCGGAATGTTCAGTCTGGAGAAAAGGAGGCAGAGGGGGGACACGATTGCTCTTGAAGTATTTGAAGGGCTGTCACCTAGAGGAGAGCAGGAAGCTGTTTCTATTTGGCAGCAGAAGAAGAGAGAGAAGAAGAGATTGGATTTATACCCCGCTCTTCACTACCCAAAGGAGTCTCAGAGCATTTTACAAACTCCTTTCCCTTCCCCTTCCCACAACAGACACCCTGTGAGGTGGGTCGGGCTGAGAGAACTCTGACAGAAATGGCTCTTTTTTCAAGGACAGCTGTGCCAGAACTATGGCTTGCCCAAGGTAGCAGGTGCACGTGGAGGAGTTGGGGAATCCAACCCAGTTCTCCCAGATCAGAGTCCGCGCACTTAACCACTATACTGGCACCAGGTTTGAGGGATAGGCCTCAGGTTCCCCCCTCCAAGTTGAAAAATTCCTAGAAATTTCCGCCATTTAATAGTTATTAGGCAGAACTACGGCTTGCCCAGGGTCACCCAGCAGGTGCAAGTGGAGGAGTGGGGAAATCAAACCCGGTTCCCCCAGATTAGAGTCTGCACAATTTGGTGTAGTGGACTGGAGAGGACTGTCGCAACAGTGGGTTTAAATGAAGGGCGGGAAGGTACCGGCAGGATCTTAGGAAACACTTTTCAACAGTCAGAGTTTTGCCACAGTGGGATCTGCTGTCTGGGGAGGTGGTGAGCTCCCCCTCCCTGGCAGTCTTCAAGCAGCGTCTGGATAGACACTTGTCAGGGATGCTCTAGGCCACTGGTGGCGAAACCTATGGCACGGGTGCCAGCGGTGGCACTCAGAGCCCTCTCTGTGGGCACGCGCGCCATCGCCCCAGCCAGGCCCAGACCATCATTAAAGTGTCGAATTCTCTGCCAAAAAACTTTAAGTAAATGAAAGCATTTGGGATTGCTTTCCTTACTTTGTTTGGATCATCTTAAGTTAATGTATGAGGGTTTTTTTCTAAAGTAAAACCTCAGCATTCAGGTTAAATTGCTGTGTTGGCACTTTGCGATAAATAAGTGGGTTTTGGGTCGCAGTTTGGGCACTCGGTCTCTAAAAGGTTCACCACCCCTGCTCTAGGAGGATCCTGCATTGAGCCGGGGGTTGGACTAGGTGGCCTGTAGGGCCCCTTCCGACTCTGTGATTCTAGGATTCTATGAGATCTCTGGGAGGATAGCAACCTTAACCCCCAGGGGTCATTTTGTAGCAGGAGCTCATTAGCATAATTTATGCCACACCCCCTGACATCACCGGACGTGTGTCAGAAAGCAACACCCACCGCTCAGGCTCCACCCACTGGACTCTTTTGGATTGCTAGCTATTGGGGGGGGGATGGGGGACGTGCAGATCTGTCCTCACAGAGGAGGGAGAGCTTGTAGCTGAAGGCGGGTTGGGAGGGGGGCTCTGCAACTTACCTGGCTGCTTCTTGCTCCTTGTGGCCTGACTGAGGGCTGCTGGGAGCAGGGGGTGGGGCTTGTTGCATGTCCCCGCCCCCTGGGCTCCTTACTGCCGGAGCTCCGCTCCTGTGCGCTCCCGCAGGAAATGACCCCTGCCCCTCCCCACAAGTCCACTGCACAGAAGCGGTGGGTATTGTTTCACCAGCCGCGTGGATTCAGAGACTGGTAGAAGCCGCATCGGCTCTTCCAAAGGCCCCCCTCCCTGCCAAGATGGACTCGAAATAGACAGCAGCAGGAGCAGCAGAGTTCCCCCCACCCACGTCTTCTAATGAGCACAGTCAGCTCGAGGGAGCGGAGGGGTCAGCGGCACCTGCAGACAATGGCCAGCTAGTAACTGGGTGATTGATTGTTACTGTAATCCAACGCAATGTAGCGTTTTCCATGACACTCGCCGAGGGTCCCGTGAGAACCAGTGTGGTGTAATGGACCGAGTGGCGGACTGAGAGCTTTGGACGACCCAGGTTCGAATCCCCAGTTCTAAAACGGAAGTTGGCTGGCTGACCTTGGGCCCGTCGCAGTCTCTCAGCCTGGCCTCTCTCACAGGGTTGTTGTTAGAAAATGGAGGAGGGGGAAACGATGTTCCAAGCGGCTTTGAGTGCCAACTTGAGGAGGGAAGCAGCATTTGATGTAGTGGCTAGGAGCGCGGGCTCTAATCTGGGAGAACCGGGTTTGGTTCCCCACTCCTCCACATACAGTGGTTGGTGCGACCTTGGGTCAGTCACAAGTTATTTCAGAGCAGTCCTCGGAGGAGCTCTCTCAGCCCCACCTACCTCCCAGGGTATCTTTTTTGGGGATGGGAAGGGAAAGGGGATTGTAAGCCACTCTGAGACTCCAAGTGAAGGACAGGGTCGTCTTCTTCTTCTTCTACTACTTCTTCTTCTTGGCACGGGAGTGGTGGCGCAGGCTATACAACGCCTGCAGTACCATCTATAGTGAACAGCCATAGCGGCTGTTTGAATCCCCACCGCGGTCGGAGTGAGCTCCCGGCCCTTAGTCCCAGCTCCCGCCAACCTAGCGGGCCGAAAGCTGTTAACAGCTATGCGAGTAGGCAAATGGGTACCTACCCTTAGAAGGGTAGGGGGCACCCGCCTCTAATGAGAAGTGTGGAGCGTGGAGGTGGCGCAGTCGGCGCAGACGGCGGCGGAATTACCGGTGGTAATGGCGGCAATGGATCATCTGGCGGCCGAGCAATCCCTGGCGACGACGAGACCGCAGCACGAACCGAGCAATCCCTGGCGGTGACGGAACCATCCTGCAGCCAGCAACGGCGGAAGGCGAGAGACTGGGGGCGTCCGATGATGCGCGGCACCAGGACGAGGAGGAGCCTGATCGGACAGAGCCTTGGACCAGGAAGCAGGCGTGGAGTCGGGTGCCTGCGCAGTCCCGCCGATCGACCAAAGGGCAGTCGCCGGAAAGAAGTGCCAGGAGGGATCGCCGAGAAAGAAATAGCCACACCGGAGAACACCATCACTGAAGCCTTCCAACTTAGGGTGCTGGTAGGCTTCCCTCCCCTATCATATGTGTGGCCCAAGTTAGGGATAGTCGGGTTATTAGAACCACTACAGTGTAAACCGCCCAGAGACCCCTAGGGGTGTGGGCGGTATAGTAAATCGAAAGTTAAATAAAAAAATAAAAAATAAAAAATACTCCTCCACATGCAGCTGCTGGTGTGACCTTGGGTCAGTCAGAAGTTCTGTCAGAGCTGTTCTCTCAAGAACAGTCCTCGAAAGAGCTCTCTCCGCCCCACCTGCCTCACAGGGTGTCTGTTTTGGGGAGTGCAAGGGAAAGGAGATCGTAAGCCACTCTAAGACTCCGAGTGAAGGGCAGGGTCATCGTCTTCTTCTTCTTCTACTTCTTCTTGGCAGGGACTCTAATCGGGGAGAACCGGGTTTGATTCCCCTACTCCTCCACATGCAGCTGCGGGTGTTACCTTGGGTCAGTCACAAGTTCTGTCAGAGCTGTTCTCTCAAGAACAGTCCTCGAAAGAGCTCTCTCCGCCCCACCTGCCTCACAGGGTGTCTGTTGTGGGGAGGGGGTTAAATAAATAAATAAATGCCAAGGCATGCGTGCGTCCTGGGGCCGGGGTTGTTGACTCTGGGTAAGGAAATTCCTGGAGGTTTGGATGGAGACAGCCTGGGGAGGGGAGAATGTGGGAAGAAGACCAGGCCAAGCAGGGTACCATGCCGCAGATCCCGCCCTCCAAAGCAGCCATGTTCTCTTTGACATCTGGAGCTCAGTTGGCATCAGTACTCCCTCTGAGCTGTTGAGTCTTGTGAGCAAAAATTCCGCTTTGTGAGCTTCTGGCATTAAAGTGGTGAGCGAGCGATTTGGCTGCTGCATAAGCTAGTTGGCTCCAGAGCCCTCCTTCCCGAGCTGAGACAAAAATGTCTGAGCCGGAGGCTAAGAAACTGTGAGCTAGCTCACACTGACTCACCTTAGAGGGAACTGTGCCTGTGAGGTCGGCTGGGCTGAGAGAGCTCACTCGAGAACGACTCCTGAGAGAACAGCTCTGAGACAACTTGTGACTGACCCAAGGTCACACCAGCAGCTGCATGTGGAGGAGTGGGGAATCAAACCCAGTTCTCCCAGATAAGAGTCAATGCTCCCTCGAAGCTGTGGAGTCTTGTGAGCAAAAATTCTGCTTTGTGAGCTTCTGGCATTAAAGTGGTGAGCGAGCGATTTGGCTGCTGCATAAATGAGTTTGCTCTGGAGCCCTCCTTCCTGAGCAGAGACAGACATGTGTGGAGATCAGTTGGCATCAACACTCCCTCTGAGCTGTGGAGTCTTGTGAGCAAAAATTCTGCTTTGTGAGCTTCTGGCATTAAAGTGGTGAGCGAGCGATTTGGCTGCTGCATAAACTAGTTGGCTCCGGAGCCCTCCTCTCTGAGCTGAGACAAAAATGTCTGAGTCGGAGGCTAAGAAACTGTGAGCGAGCTCACACTGACTCACCTTAGAGGTTGGTGGGGCTGAGAGAGCTCACTCAAGAACTACTCCCGAGAGAACAGCTCTGAGACAACTTGTGACTGACCCAAGGTCACACCAGCAGCTGCATGTGGAGGAGTGGGGAATCAAACCCAGAACTGTGAGCCAGCTCACACAAACTCAGCTTGGAGGGAACACTGGTTGGCATCCCAGGAGATCTCCTGGCCCTGCCTGGAGGTTGGTAACCCTTCTGGGGCACACACCCCTTGTCAAGCGCTGCAGCTGTTCAAGACCGCAACATGTGATTGTATAATGATGGGGGGAGGGAGAACCGTCTCCAATATTTCCCCAGGCTTTATTCCATCTTCTTTTGACATGAACATCTGCACTCTACTGAGCTGCTCCTTTCCGCTCGGGAGAACTGTATGAGCACACTTGTCGATGCAAAATAGGGACACAATACAAGCATCTGTAGAAGATGTGTCCCTAAAGGAAGCAGCCGTGGCGGGAAGAGAGAGCCGTTTCCAGCTGCCTTCTAGGCCGGTGCTAACTGGCAGCTTTTCTCCAAGGTCACGAGGTGGCGTTCCCTCTAAGCTGAGTTAGCGTGAGCTAGCTCACCATTTTTTTAGCCTCCAGCTCACACATATTTTTGCCTTAGCTCTGGAAGGATGGCTCCAGGGCAAACAACTTGATGCAGCAGCCAAATCGCTCGCTCACAGCTTTAATGCCAGTAGCTCACAAAGTAGAATTTTTTGCATGGGAGACTCCACAGCTTAGAACAGGGGTGCCAAACATGCGGCCCGTGGGCCGGATCAGGCCCCCGGATGGCTTCTCTCAGGCCCGCGGTGGAACTGGCTGTCTTCTGCTTCTTCCTCCAGTTCTGCTGCTGCTGCGTCATCGTAGGTTTGCCCCTTACAGATACACACCTGAACAGCGTACTCAAGATTGCAACAGCACAGACATTTTGATGCAATGATTCAGAGCAAGAGGTGTCAGTTATCAGACACTGTTAAATAAACAAAATATTGCAGGAGTGCTGATGTTTTAAGCATGTTTTTATTTTAATTAAAAAAAACCTTTGTGTTTGAGTCCTTTATAAAGTTTATATCTTTGCTACCTGGCATTACATTTTATGACATACATCGCTCAGCCCAATAAGGTCTCATTTATGTGACCAGAAGAGGGCAACCAGGATGGTGAGAGGGTTGGAATACAAGTCTTATGAGGAAAGGCGGAAAGAGTTGGGTATGTTTAGCCTGGGAAAGACTTAGAGGGGACATGATGGCTGTCTTCAAGTATTTGAAGGGCCGTCATATAGAAGATGGAGCAGATCTATTCTCTCTGGCTCCGGATTGCAAGACTAGATCTAACGGGTGGAAATTACAAGGGATTCGTTACCGGCTAAATATCATGAGAAACTTCCTGACTGTCAGAGTGGTTGAGCAGTGGAACAGTCTGCCTCTGGAGGTGGTGGAGGCTCCTTCGCTGGACGTTTTCAAACAGAGGCTGGGTGACCATCTTTCGGGTATGTCGTAGGGCTATCTTTCGGCTATGCTCCTGCAGAGTGCAGGGGGTGCAACTAGATGACCTGCAAGGTCCCTTCCAACTCTAACGTTCTATGATTCTATGTCAGATCCGGCCCTCATAACAAATGAGTTCGACACCCCTGGCTTAGAGGGAGCATTAAGCAAAGCTTTTTCCAGGGCCTGATACCTGAACCATCTGGTGAGGCTATGGAAAGAACCGGAGACCTTCTGTATGCAAGGAAGGTGTTCTACCACTTGAGCAAAGACGCCTCCCTAATAATGTTCTCCTACTGCTCCCCCCCCAGACTAAATAGAGACGAGGCTGCTCTGATCCTAAAGGGAAAGCCAACGTAGTGCAGCGGTTAAGAGCGGCTGACTCTAATCTGGAGAACTGGGTTGGATTCCCCACTCCTCCGCAAGGGGCCTGCTGGGTGACCTTGGGCCAGTCACAGTTTTCTCAGAACTCTCTCTGCCCCACAAGGTGCCTGTTGTGGGGAGAGGAAGGGAAGGCAATCGTAAGCCTCTTTGAGACTCCTTAAGGTCGAGAAAAACAGGGGATTTGTTGGAGTTTCAAGTTGCTTATACGATTTCAGTCATTAAGGGTGATACTATTAGTTAATTAAACAGGACATGACCTTATGTAACTTGTATCCACTTAGAACTAGCCTTTACTAAGCCCCGGAAAACTTTGAAGGAGGTGTTTTGACCCATAACCTTGCTATTGGTCAGTTAGCATCTTGTTTCAAACTATCACTTCGATCTTGTGTGCATGTATTCACAATCTTTATTATTGACCCTTCTGGTCTTTGTTGCAAGGAGAAGAGTAGCTATGACTTATCTTATTCCTCTAGCAATGTGACTGTGAGCATTAGTTAGATGCTAGGATGTACAGGGAAGGTCGAGCACCAAAGAGTAGCTGCTTTCGAATTATGGTGCTGGAGAAGACTCTTGAGAGTCCCTTGGACTGCAAGGAGATCAAATCAGTCAGTCCTAAAAGAAATCAACCCCGACTGTTCCCTGGAAGGCCAGATCCTGAAGCTGAAGCTCAAATACTTTGGCCACCAAGTGAGAAGGGAGCCCTCACTGGAGAAGACCCTGATGCTGGGAAAGACTGAAGGTCAAAGAAGAAGGGGATGGCAAAGGATGAGATGGTTAGATAGTGTTATCGAGGCAACGAACATGAAATTAAGCAAACTCCAGAGGATGGCGGAAGACAGGAGGGCCTGGCGTGATGTGGTCCATGGGGTCTCAAAGACTTGGATTTGACTGTGCAACTGAACAACAACAAAAAGGATGTACTATTTACATTTCTTTTATCCAGAAGTTGCCTACCCTCTTTTTAGTAATATAAGTTTTTAAATCTGACACACGTGTGAGGAGGGGGAGAAGGAGATTGGATTTATACCCCACCCTTCTTCACTACCCGAAGGAGTCTCAGAGCGGTTTACAATTTCCTTTCCCTTCCCCTCCCCACAACATACACTCTGTGAGGTAGGTGGGGCTGAGAGAGCTCTGAGAGAACTGCCCTTGAGAGAACAGCTCTGGGAGAACTTCTGACTGACCCAAGGTGACACCAGCAGCTGCATGTGGCGGAGCGGGGAATCAAATCTGCTTCTCCCAGATTAGAGTCTCCACTGGCGCTTACTTTGCCCCAGCTTTATTTTAAAGGCAACATCCCAACAGGATTAAAACTGACTCTTCTTCAAAGTAATAAAGCTCCTCTGTCCTCCAGATGTTGCAGCAAATTTGGAACCCCAAGAGTCGCAATCCAGCTGCCAGGGTGTGTGCGCCAGACTCTCCACAAACACTCCTGGTCAGGATTTCGGCAAAACGTTGGACGTGCCAGCACCTGGTGAGGCTTGGGAGTTGCTTGAGGTTCCAATAGGCTGCAAGACTCCACCTCTCCGCCTGCAAATCCACCCTTCCTTCTGCTAAAGGCCTTCAGATGTTCCATTGCACTTGGCACACTGACAAAGGTTCTCTTCAGAAGAACATAAGAACAACGTTGGATCAGGCCAAAGGCCCATCCAGTCCAACACTCTGTGTCACACAGTGGCCAGAAATACCAGTGCCATCAGGAGGTCCACCAGTGGGGCCAGGACACTAGAAGCCCTCCCACTGTTGACCCCCCCAAGCACCAAGAAGACAGAGCATCACTTGCCCCAGAGTCCCTATCTATACCTTGTGGCTAATAGCCACTGATGGACCTCTGCTCCATATGCTTACCTAATTCCCTTTTGAAACCGTCCATGCTTGTAGCCGCCACCACGTCCTGTGGCAGTGAATTCCAAGAGAGGCGCACAGAGCTTGAGAACAGACAGTGGATGTGATCCAGCCCTTACAGCCACGTTGAGTCTGCACTGAGTGAAGGCAAACAGGTTAAAAACAGATGGCTCCATAGATCAGGGGAGGGGGTGTGGCTCAGTGGAAGAGCCTCTGCTTTGAATGCCGAAGGTCTCGGGTTCAGTTACCCGCTTTTCCAGGCAGTAGGTGATGTGAAAGACCTTTGCCTGTGTTAAATACTGGGTTCTGGACACATGGCAGTGATCGGCTCTAGTTTATTTAGTTATTTCAGAAACACAACAAGGACACCCGGCAGGGTTTGAGCGGTGGCTCAAGTGGTTAAGATGCTGAACTGCAGACCAGAAGGTTGGTACTTCAGCAGTTCGAGCAGTGGCCCCACTGCTGGACTGGTCCTGATGGCACTGGCATTTCTGGCCACTGTGTGACACAGAGTGTTGGACTGGATGGGCCTTTGGCCTGATCCAACATTGGCGTCTCTTATGTTCTTATGTTCTTATGAGACCCGGGTGCCGCATGATGAAGTGAGCTCCTGTCTCTGGTTCCAGCTCCTGCCAACCTAGCAGTTCGAAAGCAAGAAATTGAGGAAGATAAGAGGAAGTACTTCTTCACCCAAAGAGTGATTAACACTTGGAATTCACTGCCACAGGAAGTGGTGGCGGCTACAAGCATGGACGGCTTCATAAGGGAATTAGATAAGCATATGGAGCGGAGGTCCATCAGTGGCTATTAGCCACAAGGTATAGATAGGGACTCTGGGGCAAGTGATGCTCTGTCTTCTTGGTGCTTGGGGGTGGGGGGCAACAGTGGGAGGGCTTCTAATGTCCTGGCTCCACGGGTGGACCTCCTGATGGCACCTGGTATTTCTGGCCACTGTGTGACACAGAGTGTTGGACTGGATGGGCCTTTGGCCTGATCCAACATTGGCATCTCTTATGTTCTTATGTTCTTATTGCAAGTAGATAAATAGGTACCGCTTCGGTCGGAAGGTAAACAGCGTTCCGTGCGCCTTGGCATCTAGTCATGCCGGCCACATGACTACGGAAACATCTCTGGACAGCGCTGGCTCTTCGGCTTGGAAATGGAGAGGAGCACCACATCCCTAGAGTCAGATTCGACTGGCTTTCGAGCAAGGGAAACCTTTACCTTTACCTATATAACATGCAAACACCACACACCCCACGCATACACTCTGTGTCACACAGTGGCCAAAACCCAGGGGCCATCAGGAGGTCCACCAGTGGGGCCAGCACTCCAGAAACCCTCCCACTGTTCCCCCCAAGCCCAAGAATACAGAGCATCACTTCCCCAGAAAAAGTGTTCCATCTATAAGAACATAAGAGGAGCCATGTTGAATCAGGCCAATAGCACATCCAGTCCAACACTCTGTGTCACACAGTGGCCAAAAATACCAGGTGCCATCAGGAGACCCACCAGTGGGGCCAGAACACCAGAAGCCCTCCCACTGTTGCCTCCCAAGCACCAAGAATACAGAGCATCACTGCCCCAGATATCGTGTTTCATAGCCAGTCACTGATGGACCTCTGCTCCATATAAACTCCCAATCCCCTCTTGAAGCCATCTATATTTATAGCTGTTACCACTTCCCATGGCAGTGAATTCCATGTGTTAATTACTCTTTGGGTGAAGAAGTACTTCCTTTTATCTGTCCCAAACCTACTGCTCATTAATTTCACTGAGTGCCCACGAATTCTTGTATTGTGAGAAAGAGAAGAGGAGGAGGAGGAGGAGGAGGAGGAGGAGGAGGAGGAAGAGAAGAGATTGGATTTATACCCCACCATTCACTCGGAGTCTCAGAGCGGCTTACAAACTCCTTCCCCTCCCCACAACAGATGCCCTGTGAGGTAGGTGGGGCTGAGAGAGCTCTGACAGAAACTGCTCTTTTTTCAAGAACAGCTCTGACAGAACCATGGCTTGCCCAAGGTCCTCCAGCAGCTGCAAGTGGAGGAATGAGGAATCAAACCTGGTTCTCCCAGATTAGAGTCCGCGCACTTAACCACTACACCTAACTGGGAGATAAGTCCTTCTTTCTCTACCTTCTGTATCCCATCTGTAATTTTATAAACCTCTATCATGTCGCCCCTCAGTCGTCCTTTCTCCAAGCTAAAGAGCCCTAACCTCTTTCACCTTTCTCCATAGGGAAGGCGTTCCATGCCCTTAATCATTTGAGTTGCCCTGTTCGACACCTTTTCCAATGCGATAATCTCTTTTTTGAGCTGGGGTGATAAGAGTCCGGCACAGGTAGACCTTCAAAAAACCCGTCTGTCCGCAACCTTTGTTTCCTATACGATAATATTATCATCATCAGGAAAGCAGTTGACCTGAAAACCTCACCACATTCTCTCTCTCTCTCTCTCTCTCTCTCTCTCTCTCTCTCTCTCCCCTGCACTGGAGGTGGGTAGGCGAGGGGGAAACACCACTTATCTATTGATGTTCCAGGTCTTAACGCCTCGGCTGGGAAGTGCAGGGCCCTCTGCCAGCGCTGAGCAAATCATAATGAATAAGAATGTCTCTGATTAGAGCTGAGAACAAACGAATTCTCCGAGCCACTCAAGAGTCCCGAGCCAAGTGCTTCGGCTCATTACCGGCGACATTGAAACCTCCTTTGATACCCTCATGTCAGGCAGTATCATTTCCCTCTTCTTCCATCCCTTCGCTTTGTCTGATTATCGCGGTTCCAGTGGTGGTGGTGGGGAATCTTAGAAGCCAGAGAGGTTTTCATTGATTTTTGATTAAAAAAAAATAGAATCAGAGAATCATAGTTGGAAGGGAACTCCAGGGTCATCTAGTCCAACCCCCTGCACAGTGCAGGAAATTCACAAATACCTCCCCCACACACACACCCAGTGACCCCTGTTCCACCAGTAACTCTACTTGAGTCCCAACACACGACATTCCTGTTGAGTGAGCGGTCACTGGACATTTGCTCACAGAGCCAGTTTGGTGGAGTGGTTAAGTGCGCGGACTCTAATCTGGGAGACCTGAGTTTGATCCCCCATTCCTCCTCTTGTAGCTGCTGGATGACCTTGGGCAAGCCATAGTTCTGTCAGAGCTGTTGTCTCAACAACACATAGAACCTCCACATAGAAAAGATAAAAGGAAGTCCTTCTTCACCCAAAGAGTGATGAACACATGGAATTCACTGCCACAGGAAGTGGTGGTGGCTACAAGCATGGACGGCTTCAGACAGGGAATTAGATAAGCATATGGAGCAGAGGTCCATCAGTGGCTATTAGCCACAAGGTATAGATAGAGACTCTTGGGCAAGTGATGCTCTGTCTTCTTGGTGCTTGGGGGGGTCAACAGTGGGAGGGCTTCTAATGTCCTGACCCCACTGGTGGACCTCCTGATGGCACTGTTATTTCTGGCCACTGTGTGACACAGAGTATTGGACTGGATGGGCCTTTGGCCTGATCCAACATTTGCGTCTCTTATGTTCTTATGTTCTCTTATGTTCCTATGCTGGACTAGATGGACCTCTGGTCTGATCCAGCAGGGCTCTTCCGTTGTTCTTATGAAGTCCCTGGCCTCTATGCCCTGTTTTTGGCTCTCCAGAGGAACTCGTTGGCCACTGCGCGAGACAGGATGCAGAACTAGATGGACCACTGGTTTGATCCAGCAGGGCTCTTCTGATGTTCTTATGAATGCCTTGGCCTCTATGCCCTGTTGTTGGCCCCCACAGAGGAACTGGCTGGACACTGTGTGAGACAGGATGCTGGACTGGATGGACCACTGGTCTGATCCAGCAGGGCTCTTCC
>NW_015160918.1:200583-205727 GCF_001447785.1 Gekko japonicus
AAAAAAAACCTATCAAAAGTGGGCGCCTTAGCGCCTTCTCTTGAAACAGGAATATATCTGTGAAATTGCTCTCTCTCATTTTACAATAGCATCAATTTCACGGCACGGGAGCATACTTAACAACATAGAAATGGAGTCCGCTGTCCGATTAAACACCTTTGCTCTTCCGTTTAATGAAAGGCAGGATCAGTTTATTGGTTTGCATACTCCTCCGTTACGGTCATTACTCCTTAAATAAGCAATGCCCAAAAAAATTCACCCGCATAGATTAAAGTTAAGCTTCACACCGAGGGGCTAAAATATGGTATTGATTCTCCCCCCCCATTAAAGGTCTCTCAGATGAGAATCCCGTGCTGTTGGTTTGGTGAAGCACTGCTACGATTGCTCAGTTGAAAAGCGTGTAGGATTCTGTTCAGGCTGTGAAGAACTTATCCCCTTGGGGGCTGAATTAATTTCGGTCAGAGGTTTTTAAAAGAAGAACGGGGCAGGGGGGGGGAGAGAAATCAAAAGGGCATGAAACCTTCACATTCTCAGCACAAGAAACTGGGCCGGCATACTAAGTGAACACACCCAGACAGTAACCTTTCACTTCTTTCACGACCCATCGCTGTATATCGAAAAAAATTACTGGCTCCGGGAGGGTGGGGGGAAGCTCAATGTGTTAAGAACTCCATCTGCTGGGAAATGAAGCATAGATTCCAGGCAGAGCTCAGACTCTCTGTAGAAATTCCTCTCCCCTTACGTTTCCAGAGGTTGAAAATGTCCTTCATTTCAGTCTGATATTTTCATTTTTTCACAACTGGAAATGCTGCAGTCCATCCCAAGCCGCAGGAAACAACTGTGGGTGACGTGCCTGATGTATGCGTGAAATTATTGTGTGTACATTATTGAATTTGCACACTCAACGTATAGAAGAAGAAGAAGAAGAGATTAGATTTATACCCCGCCCTTCACTACCCAAAGGAGTCTCAGAGCGGCTCACAAACTCCTTTCCCTTCCCCTCCCCACAACAGACGCCCTGTGAGGTAGGCGGGGCTGAGAGAGCTCTTTCGAGAACTGCTCTTTTTCAATATTTATTTATCAGGTTTATACCCCGCCCTCTCCGCAAAGCAGGCTCAGGGCGGCTTCCATACAAACATAAATACAGTTAAAATCATACAATTATTTAAAACACAACAGATAAAACAAATACAAACACAAAGTGCTGGTGGCAGTTAAAAGATTAACTTAGATGGCTCGTTTTCAAAATGAATTTCCGCTTCCCAAGGTGTTCTCAGATGTTCTTCTGCTCATAATTTCTTGTGGCATCGGCTCGATGTTAAAACCGCGAGCCAGGGCTCTACGGCAGCGGCGGCCCCTAATTAAATGGTTGTGATTTGACAGCACCTATGTACGTAGATAGAAGAAGTGTGCACACACACGCACAAATATACCCAGGTTAAAGCTTTGTTGGTCTTAAAGGTACCACTGGACAGAAGTGTGCAGGCACATGAAAGCTTATTCCCAGAATAAAATTTTGTTGGTCTTAAAGCTGCCCCTGAAGAAGAGATTGGAAGTCCATCAGTGGCCATTAGCCACAAGGTATAGATAGGAACTCTCAGGCTGGGGCAAGTGATGCTCTGTATTCTTGGTGCTGGGGGGGGGGCAACAGTGGGAGGGCTTCTAGAGTCCTGGCCCCACTGCTGGAATGGCACTGGTATTTTTGGCCACTGTGTGACAGAGTTTTGGACTGGATGGGCCATTGGCCTGATCCAACATTGGCTTCTCTTATGTTCTTATGATACTTGCACTTCACCTGGAGTCTCAGAGCGACTTACAATCTCCTTTCCCTTCCCGTCCCCTCCCCACAATAGACACCCTGTGAGGTAGGTGGGGCTGAGAGAGCTCTTCTGAGAACTACTCTTGAGAGAACAGCTCTGAGAGAACTGTGACTGACCCAAGGTCACACCAGCAGCTGCATGGGGAGGAATGGGGAATCAAAGATGGTTCTCCAGATTAGAGTCCGTGCTCTTAACCACACCAGACTGGCTCTCTGTGCCAGTGTGCATGTACATGAAAGCTTATTCCCAGAATAAAACTTTGTTGGTCTTAAAAGTGCCACTGGACTGAAGTGTGCATGCACATGAAAGCTTATACCCAGAATAATATTTTGTTGGTCTTAAAGGTTGCCACTGGACTGAAGTGTGCATGCACATGAGAGTTTATTCCCAGAATAATAATAATAATAATAATAATAATAATAATAATAATAATAATAATAATAATAATAATAATAATAATAATAATAATAATAATAATAATAATAATAATAATAATAATTTGTTATGAGGGCCGGATCTGACATAAATGAGACTTTGTTGGGTCAGGCCATGTGTGTCATTGAATGTAATGCCAGGTAGTGGAGATATAAACTTTATAAAGGACACAAACACAAATGGGTTTTTTTTAACTTAAAATAAAACATGCTTAAAACATCAGCACTCTTGCAGTATTTTGTTTATTTAACAGTGTCTGATAACTGAGACCTCTTGCTCTGAATTATTGCATCAAAATGTCTGTGCTGTTGCAATTTCGAGTATGCTGTTCAGGTGTGTATCTGTAAGCTGCAAACCTAAAATGACGCAGCAGCAGCAGAACTGAATCATAGAATGTTAAGAGTTGGAAGGTACCTTGCAGGTCATCTAGTCCAACCTCCTGCACTCTGCAGGAGCATAGCCAAAAGATAGCCCTACATACCTACAACATACCTGAAAGATGGTAATCCAGCCTCCGCTTGAAAACGTCCAGTGAAGGAGCATCCACCACCTCCCGAGGCAGACTGTTCCACTGCTCAACCACTCTTACAGTTAGGAAGTTGCTCCTGATATTTAGCCGGTAACGACTCCCTTGTAATTTCCACCCATTAGACCTAGTCTTGCAATGCAGAGCAAGAGAGAATAAATCTGCTCCATCTTCTACATGGCAGCCCTTCAAATACTTGAAGACTGCAATCATGTCCTCTCTAAGCCTTCTCTTTCCCAGGCTAAACAGGCCCATCTCTTTCAGCCTTTCCTCGTAAGACTTGGATTCCAACCCTCTCACCAGCCTGGTCGCCCTCTTCTGGACACGCTCTAGCTTGTCAACATCCTTCCTAAAATGTGGAAGAAGAAGCAGAAGAAAGCCAGTTCTACTGTGAGCCTGATAGAAGCCCTCTGGGGGCCTGATCCCCCAAGGTCTAGACCCATTTGCATTTGTATGAAGGTGGGCTGAAGTACAAGCAAACTGACTTCCACCTCTGCCTAGGGGGGAAAACCCCCCTATTAAAATGCCAAGTGGAGGCTTTGCTCCTTGCCAACCTCCCAGGAGAAACACATTTTTTCACAGGAGCAACTAAACTTTGTCTAGTGCAGGTACCTAGAAGAGATGAGGGCATTTGTGAAAGAAAATGTGAGTTAATAAAAGTGCAGGAGGGAAAGTAAAATGGTTCACATTTAAGACCAGAGGTCATTTCCTGCAGGAGCACACAGGAGCGGAGCTCCAGCAGTAAAAAGCCCAGGGGGCGGACACACGCAATAAGCCCCACCCCCTTCTCCCAGCAGCCCTCAGTCAGAGCAAGAAGCAGCCAGGTAAGTTGCAGAGCCCCCTCTGGTCCCATGGTCCAAAACAGTCCAGTGGCACCTTTAAGACCAAGTTTTATTCAGGTACAAGCTCTCCCTCCTCTGTGAGGACAGATCTGCACATCCCCCCTCCCAATAGCTAGCAATCCAAAAGAGTCCAGTGGAGCCTGAGCGGTGGGTGTTGCCTTCTGACACACTTCTGGTGATGTCAGGGGGTGTGGCATATGCAAATAAGTTATGGTAATGAGTTATGCTAATGAGCTCCTGCACCTCTTTTTCATATGAAATGACCCCTGTTTAAGACTACATAAAAAACACATATGCATACAGGATGACTTCTTACAGCTTATACCTTGTGGGGATGGGCTGTGACTTGGAGGTAGACACATGACTTTTTGAAAATCAAGACACGGCTGGTGTGAGAAGGGTCAGCTTTCCTGCACAGTTTTGGGCCAATGTGTTGTCAGAAGAAAAAAATACAGGAATGTATCCTTAAAAAAAACAACAACCTAGTGTTCAGAAAACAAGACAAAGAGGGGTTGGGGGGGATCCTTTTTGTCTCATTTTTTAATCACTAGTGTAGTATCTCGGGGGGAAAGTGGCATTGTATAGCCCGGGGTGTCAAACATGCGACCCGGGGCCAGACCAGGCCCCCGGAGGGCTTCTCTCAGGCCCGCAGTGGAACTGGCTGTCTTCTTCTTCTTCTTCCAGTTCTGCTGCTGCTGCGTCATCGTAGGTTTGCAGCTTACAGATACACACCTGAACAGCATACTCAGGATTGCAACAGCACAGACATTTTGCAGCAATAATTCAGAGCAAGAGGTGTCCGTTATCAGACACTGCTCAATAAACAAAATATTGCAAGAGTGCTAATGTTTTAAGCATGTTTTTATTTTAAGTAAAAAAAAACCCTTTGTGTTTGTGTCTTTTATAAAGTTTATATCTCCTCTACTTGGCGTTACATTTTATGACACACATGGCCCGGCCCAACAAGGTCTCAATTATGTCAGGTACAGCCCATCTCATCAGCTCTCGGAAGCTAAGCAGGTCTGTACTTGGATGGGAGACCACCAAGGAAGACTTCGCAAAGGAAGGCGAGAGCAGACCACCTCTGCTTGTCTCTTGCCTTGAAAACCCCCATGAGTCACCAGGAGTTGGTTGCGACTTGATGACACACAATTATTATGAGCCCCCCTGACCGGCATGATCCAGGCTGGTCTGATGTAGAGATGTAAAATTTCTGGAAATTTTGAAGCTCTGAAAAAAACCCGGGTTTTTCCCAGTTTTTTTTTAAAAAAACGGAAATTTTTTGAAAAATTGAAAAAAATGCTACATTAGCATTTCTTTTGTCTTTTCCAGATTGAAAGTCATTCTGTTACTTTAGGAACATAAAATATGACTATGGACATTTTTACTTGGCATGAAATTATCACAACTAGCCTATTAAAAATATAGTGTATCCAAACAATTATTACAAACAGAATACCCACCCACATGCAAAAACAAAACCGAAACCTTTTTATTTTCTTCTGACAATCGCACCTCCTA
>NW_015160918.1:207206-218866 GCF_001447785.1 Gekko japonicus
TCCTTCCCCTCAGCCAGCGCGGGAGGCGGAGCAGGCGGAGTAGGCCTCGCCCGCCAGGCCCAGGCCCGGCCTCTTCCTTCCCCCCTCCCCGCCCCGCCTCACTCTTCGCCTCCTCAGCCGCCATCATGGCCGCCACCGCGGCTCCTTCCTCGGCCTCGGCCAGCGGGGCCGCCCCGGCGGGGGGCTCCAACGCGGCAGGTTCCGGCGGGGCGGCGGGCCTGAAGGCCCGCCCTCTTCCTCCCCCCCCCCCCCCCCCGCCTCACTCTTCGCCTCCTCAGCCGCCATCATGGCCGCCACCGCGGCTCCTTCCTCGGCCTCGGCCAGCGGGGCCGCCCCGGCGGGGGGCTCCAACGCGGCAGGTTCCGGCGGGGCGTCGGGCCTGACGGCCTCGCTGACGGGCACCATGAACAGGAAGAAGAAGCCCTTCCTGGGCATGCCGGCCCCGCTGGGCTACGTGCCGGGCCTGGGCCGAGGGTGAGCAGCGCGCTCGAGTAGGGCGGGCGGCCGGGCGGGAGGGCGCGAGGCGCGGCTCCTTCCCCTCGGCGACTAGGCCTCGGGTGGGGGCGTCGCGGAGGAGGCCCACCGCCGCCGCCGAGGCCTCTTTCTCCCGACGGTTTTGGGCGTCAAGACGTCGCTTTTCTGTCTCGCAGGGCATAAAAGGACGGGCGCCAGCGTGCAAAAAAAAAATAAAAAAAAATGCCCCCTGGTCGTGTGCAGAGTTCGTTGCTTTCAAAAATGCCCCTGGCCGTGTGCAGAGTTCCCGGCTGCCCCTGAACAGCGTGTTATAACACCCCTGGTCGTGTGCAGAGTTCGTTGCTTGCAAAAATGCCTCTAACCATGGGCAGAGTTCCCGGCTGCCCCTGAACAGCGTGTTATAACAAACAAACAAGCAACAACAAAAAAACCCTAGCCCCTAAAAGTGCCTTTGAGAGTGTGACCAGAGCCCCCCTCTGAAGAATTTTACTCTTACTTCATTTATGTCCCACCCAGTGTTCCCTCTAAGCTGAGTTAATGTGAGCTAGCTCACAGTTTTTTAGCCTCTGACTCACAGATTTTTGTCTCAGCTCAGGAGGGATGGCTCCAAAGACTTACCACCCCCCCCCCCCAATGGGGACCCAAGCAGCTCACGCTGTTCTGTCCCTTTCTTTATCCCCACAACAACCCTGTGAGGTAGATTTAGATAGGTAGCCCTGTTGGCCCGAAGCAGCAGAACCACGTCAGGGTCTGGTGGCACAAAGTTTTTATCAAGGTATAGGCCAGTGATGGCGAACCTCTTAGAGACCGAGTGCCCAAACTGCGACCCAAAACCCACTTATTCATCGCAAAGTGCCAACACGGCCATTTAACTTGAATCCTGAGGTTTTACTTTAGAAAAAAAACAACTCATACATTAACTTAAGATGATCCGAACAAAGTAAGGAAAGCAATCCCAAATGCTTTCATTGACTTAAAATTATTTGGCAGAGAATTCGACACTTTAATGATGGTCTAGGCCTGGCTGGGGCGATGGCACGCGTGGCCACAGAGAGGGCTCTGAGTGCCACCTCTGGCACCCGTGCCATAGGTTCGACACCACTGGTATAGGCTTTCGTGTGAGTGCATGCACGCTTCTCCAGATACCTGAAGAAGTGTGCGTGCATACGAAAGCTTATACCCAGAACTAAACTTTGTCGGTCTTAAAGGTGCCGCTGGAGTCTTAACTTTTTCTGATGCTTCAGACTATTCCCCACCTGAATCTACAGGTCGAAGAGAACACTTTGTGCCTCTGATCAAGAGGCCGGTAGTGCCCAAAAGCTTATACCAAAATCAGTCTTACATCTTTAAAGTGTGACAGGACTTTTGCTTGGGATCTGAAGAAGTGTGCAATGCACACCAAAGCTTATACCCAGAATAAAACTTTGCTGGTCTTAAAGGTGCCACAGGAGTCTAAATTTGTTCCTGTGAGGTAGGTTAGGCTCCAGAGAGCATGACTTGACCAATGCTCCCTCTAGTTTGGTGTAGTGGTTAAGTGTGCAGACTCTAATCTGGGAGAACCGGGTTTGATTCCCCACTCCTCCACTTGCACCTGCTGATGTGACCTTGGAGGCTAAAAACCTGTGAACTAGCTCGCACTAACTCAGTTTAGAGGGAACACTGACCCCACACTCTTTAAAATGTTATATACATGTACACACAATTGTCATTGGACACAACTGTGGGTTGTATGTGAATGTAAGATGACCAGCATTCCCTCTAAGCTGAGTTAGTGTGAGCTAGCTCACAGTTTTTTAGTCTCCAGCTCACACATTTTTGTCTTAACTCAGGAAGGATGGCTCCAGAGCAAACTATTTATTTATTTAATTAAATTTATACCCCACCCTCCCCGCGAACAGGCTCAGGACGGCTTACATTGGTTGGTCCGCAGTGACCATTAAAATCTACATAAAATCATTTAAATAGTTCAGTTACAGATAAAATCATACAGTCATAAAATTATAAAGTGCTGGACAAAGGTAGTAATTATTTAAGATGGCGTACTAAAGTGCATGCATGCATACAACACACAGTTTTTCAGCTCAGTAATCTTCCTAAGTCGTGCGACGGCACAGGTCAGATGTTAACATTAAGGGCCAGGGTCGGTACTACGATTGTTGGTGCTAGTAGTAAATGAGGCGGCTCCTTAGTTGAAGGCCTGGTGGAAGAGCTCCGTCTTGCAGGCCTTGTGGAATTGTAAAAGGTCCTCCAGGGCCCTGATCTCCTCCGGGAGCTCGTTCCACCAGTATGGAGCTGCCACTGAGAAGGCCCTGGCCCTGGTGGTAGCAAGCCTGGCATCCTTGGGGCCCGGGCGGGTCAATCGGTTTTGAGACCCCAACTGTAGTGCTTTCTGGTCTAACTAAAGTAATTTATGCAGTCGCCAAATCGCTCGCTCACGACATTAATGCCAGGAGCTCACAATGTAGAATTTTTGCTCACAAGACTCCGCAGCTTAGAGGGAGCATTGAAGATGGCCCCCCTTTTTTTGGCAGCATGCATGTGACAAAACTCAGCCTGGCGCTTGAGTAAATATGTCTTTTCTTTTTTTAGAAAGTTTATAAATGCAAACTTACAGTGCCGTCCTAAGCAGTATTAAGCAGCCTTCTAAGACTTTTTTTTATATTTTATTTTTATACTTTTTTACAATGCACATAACTCGATAAACATAACCAGGAAAAACAGGGTATGGCATGACAAGCTCTGGGAACAGTTTGTCATGGCTAAAATAGCAGATTTAAGCCGAAGGTCTCATCCGCCAAATACCACACCACACGTGAAGTTCACAAGGCTATGGGCACCAGTTATAAAATATATGACAGAGCACGAAATACTTCCCTCAAATCCCAGTTATCCCTTCAGTTCTTGAGAGCCAGTTTGGTGTAGTGGTTAAGTACGCGAACTCTAATCTGGGAGAACCGGATTTGATTCCCCACTCCTCCACCTGCACCTGCTGGATGACCTTGGGCAAGCCTAGTTCTGACAAGAGCTGTCCTTGAAAAAGAGCCGTTTCTGTCAGAACTCTCTCAGCCCCACCGACCTCACAGGGTGTCTGTTGTGGGGAGGGGAAGGGAAAGGAGTTTGTAAGCCGCTCTGAGACTCCTTTGGGTAGTGAAGGGCAGGGTATAAATTCAATCTCCTCCTCCTCCTCTTCTTCTTCTTCTTCGTCGTCGTCGTCTTCTTCGTCTTCTTCCCCTGTGACTCCATTTCTCCAAACCATTTATACCTGTTGCTTCAGCTAATCAGTTTCATCTCCACCCCTCAACCGTATCAGATTGTTGGTGCCAGTTTGGGGATTTTTCCCCCTTTAATGCCATATTTTGCAGCAATATCAGCTTATGTTTGCCTGCAATGGTTTTTGGGAGAATTTTATATTTGGCCTTTGGGAGGACCTTGTGTAAGGTTGCCAACCTCTAGAGTGGGCTGGAGATCTCCCGGGATTACAGTTGCTCTCCAGAGGGCAGAGATCCCTTCCTCTGGAGAGAATGGCTGCTTTGGAAGGTGGACTCTGTGGCTTTATGCCTCAAACGCCACTTTTCCTAGGCCTCCCCCCTTATCTCCAGGTTGTTTCCCAAGTGGGAGTTGGCAGCCTGAACCTTGAGGCCCAAGTTTCAGATTCTTTTCCAGTAGGACTCTATGTCTAAACATACTCTATTTTGCAAGACTGTTACCAAATTTTGGAACAACAAAGATTACTCTCATTGTCAACATGAGGTTTAGCCCGGTATGAAATCCTTTGCTTGCAACATTCACACCCAAGCGACTACTGGGAGTACAGTAAGCAGGCTGCGGAGAAGAGAGAGTAACACCATCACCACTGCCACAGCAGACACCCGGGAAAAGAACAAGCTGGTCACAATCCAACACATAATGGCACACAAAGGAGTCCACAACATGTTGGCCCATGTTGTGGCTCGACAAATCTCAACTAATGGTACTCCGTTGAAGAATGCTACAGAAGACACCCTGATTGTATGTCTAAGGGACATTGGCCTGGGCATAGCACCCCTTAATTTTGGAAACAATCCAATGGGACAAGGTCTGCCGTAAAACTCTTTATTTATTTATTTATTCAATTTCTATACCGCTCCATCCCAGAGGCTCTGAGTGGTTTACATGGGGGTTTATAGACTTCCTAACTAGGGCCATACAATGTATGGGGAAAGTGAGTGCCTACCAGGCACCCCTCTGGCTCGTTGCTCCTGTTTTTTCTTGTGGCTCCTCCTTCGTCTTTTTACCCCTATTGGGGCCAGCAAAATACACAAAGAGTGCTTTGTCCTTGCGAAAACCCAATGTTCTCTTAAGGTAAAACAATAAAGGCCTTCTAACTTCTAACAAAGGGTGTAGGCTTTTACTTAGGAGCCACCACCAACTACCGTATGGGAACATGGGTTATTGTGATGGCCCATTATAAGATCGAGCCTCAGTGCTCCGACTGAGCGTCCCGCCGAATTGGGCTCGGAGCTTCATCTGCAGGCTACCATCTTGCTCTGATTGAATGCTCAATAATACCACTGAGCACTTTATTCTGATAATGGTCGTTTTATGTGTTTTACTGTTTCATATTGGCACATGGTGCCCTTTTTGTAAGCCGCCCTGAGCCCGTTCGCGGGGAGGGCGGGGTAGAAATGTAATAATTAATAGTAATAATTAATTAATAATAATTAAAAAGACCCATTTGAAAAACACCTCCATGCTTCTTTTCCCCTTCCTGATAAAAAAATGAATGAAACTCATGAGCAGTAGGTTCAGGATGGAGAAAAGAAAACACCTCTTAATACAAAGAGTGATTAAAATGTGGAATTCACTGCCAGAGGATGGAGTGATGGCGACAGGCATAGACAACTTTAAAAGGGGATTAGAGAGATCCATGGCGGATAAGTCTGTCAATGGCTTTTAGCCCTGGTGAACGAGGGGAACCTTTACATTCAGAGGCACTAAGCCTCTGAATCCCAGAGCCAGGAGGCAACATCAGGGGAAGGCCTCAGCCTCTCTGCCCTGTGGTTGGCTGTCCAGAGGAACTGGTTGGCCACTGTGTGAGATGGGATGCTGGACTAGATGGACCACTGGTCTGATCCAGCAGGGCTCTTCTGATCTTCTTACGAAGGCCTCGGCCTCTCTGCCCTGTGGTTGGCCGTCCAGAGGAACTGGTTGGCCACTGTGTGAGACAGGATGCTGGACTAGATGGACCCCTGGTCTGATTCAGCAGGGCACTTCTGATGTTCTCATGAAGGCCTTGGCCTCTCTGCCCTGTTGTTGGCCGTCCAGAGGAACTGGTTGGCTGCTGTGTGAGGCAGGATGCTGGACTAGGTGGATCACTGGTCAGAGCCAGCAGGGCTCTTCTGATGTTCTTACTGAAGGCCTTGGCCCATGAGTTCTTGTACTGGGAGAAAAGTACTTCTTCCTCTAACTTCTCTGTCCCGTGCATACTTTTGTCATACCACAATCGAAAGGGCCCTCACCTCTTTAACTTTACCCAGAAAACGCTTTTGCATTGGGAGATGCAATCGAAAGGGCCCTCCAATCGAAAGGGCCCTCACCTCTTTAACTTTACCCAGAAAACGCTTTTGCATTGGGAGATGTGTGAAGTCGATGTACACTTTGTCCCACACATCTGTTGCCTAGCTGCACGTACTTCATGCCACCATCCCAACATCTCTGCAGTGTGGGCACCTGAACCCAGACCACATGTAAGGATTTCTAAGTGGGGAAGAACGATTTTCTTTCCCCTGAATATCTCCTCCTCTTAAGTTCATTATGCCTGCTGTTACTGTTGAACATTTAGCTGGCATCAATAGTCTTTTAGCTCTTTTAATCAGCGGTGGTATCCTGTGACACATTATTATGCATTTGTCTATAGACTGCGGATGTGGGCTTGGAAAGAAAGGGGGCAGGATGCAAGAGAAGTCTGAATTATTTGTATGGGTTTTAAGGCATATTTAATTTTGAGAGTTAAAAAAAATAACACAGTACTGCTATAATGCTTGGCATCTGCTGTTTTCATGAAAGTTACATAAAGCGCAACGCTCCACAGCTTCGATCACACTAGATCTGTAATTCATTTTTTTGCAGTTGAACCAGTTGCTAATTGCATTTCCAAGGGTTCTGTGGGGAGAAAGCAGACGATTTTTGGTTCCCAAATGTTTTGGCGGCACTGGCAGTTAAGGGGAAAGGATGAAACAGCTCTGTTCCGTCGGGCTGTTTTCAAGGTGTTCTCTGACAGAAGGGGAGGCGCTATGGCTCAGAGCATCTGCCTGGCATAAAGAAAGCCCCAGATTCAATCCCCAGCATTTCCAGTTAAAAGGACCCGGTGACAGATGATGGGAAAGACTTCTGCCTGAGACTATGGGGTGCTGCTGCCAGGTTGAGTAGACCCTGATGGACCCAGGGTCTGATAAGGCAAAACTTCATCATGTGAGATGCTTTGTATGAGCCAAGCCTATCCCTGGAGGCAGTCCTGGCTCTTCCTTGGTATTTTGCATGCCTGCCATTTTGCGGGGGCATTTGGCACAAGACTGATCATGTAGGGTGTGCAGCTGGCTATAACTTAAGAACATAAGAGAAGCCAATGTCGGATCAGGCCAAGGGCCCATCTAGTCCAACACTTTGTCATACAGTGGCCAAAAGTAAAAGGAAGTCCTTCTTCACCCAACGAGTGATTAACACATGGAATTCACTGCCACAGGAGGTGGCGGTGGCTACAAGCATGGACAGCTTCAAGAGGGAACTAGATAAACATATGGAGCAGAGGTCCATCAGTGGCTCTTAGCCACAAGGTATAGATAGGAACTCTCGGTCTGGGGCAGGTGATGCACTGTATTCTTGGTGCTTGGGGGGGGGGTCAATAGTGGGAGGGCTTCTAGTGTCCTGGCCCCACTGATGGGCCTCCTGATGGCCCCTGGGATTTTTGGCCACTGTGTGACACAGAGTGTTGGACTAGATGGGCCATTGGCCTGATCCAACATTGGCTTCTCTGATGTTCTTATGTTCTTACTCCAAATCAGTTAAAAAGCATCAGACCGAGTACTGATCCCTATGGTACCCCACTGCTTACCACCCTCCACTGAGAAAATTTCCCATTTATACTCACTCCAACCAAGTACTAACCAAGCACTCTAACCACTCTAACCAAGTATTGACCAAGGCTGACCCTGCTTAGCTTCAAAGCTCTGATGTGACAATGCTAGGCTGGGTTATCAGGCTGCTGTCCTGTCCCATACCTACCTGTATAATCCACTTGGGCCGTACTGGAGGAGAAAAAGAGATCAGCAGATATACTCAAAATTAGCTGTTCAGCTCTGTGAGACTTAAATGCCATGAATGAGGCATTAGGGAGTGATTTGGAAGGGGGGGGGAAACCAGTGGTGAAGGACCCCAGTAACACCTGTCAGTTGTCCTGCATTGAATGTGTTGCTTTTCTGTCTCTCTAGTGCTACGGGTTTTACCACTCGCTCGGATATTGGTCCCGCTCGAGACGCAAATGACCCCGTGGACGATCGCCATGCGCCACCAGGGAAGAGAACCGTCGGGGATCAGATGAAGAAAAACCAGGCAGCCGACGATGACGATGAGGATCTGAACGACACCAATTATGATGAGGTGATGCCTCTGGCCTGGTTGCTGGCTTTTAAGAACTGAACCCAGGAAGCTGCCTCATTTGCCAGTTTGGTGTAGTGGTTAAGTGCGCGGACTCTAATCTGGGAGAACCGGGTTTGATTCCCCGCTCCTCCACTTGCACCTGGCTGGATGACCTCGGGCAAGCCGTAGTTCTGATAAGAGCTGTTCTTGGAAAAGAGCCGTTTCTGTCAAGAGCTCTGTCAGCCCCACCTACCTCACAGGGTGTCTGTTGTGGGGAGGGGAAGGGAAAGGAGTTTGTAAGCCGCTCTGAGACTCCTTTGGGTAGTGAAGGGAGGGGTATAAATCCAATCTCTTCTTCTTCATTATCCCTATGGGCCTTTGGTCCATCCAGTTTGGCCCTGCTCAGTCCTGCTGCTGGAGGGACGGGCGTTGGACCTTTTCTGTGTATAAGGTTGCCAGATGCCAAGGGAAAAAAATATCCTGTCCCTTTAATAGAGAAGTAGTGGGCTGTTATTTATTAGTCGATTCTAAACTTATGAAAAACTTTTGACTGCCCCTTTTCGCATGTTAAGCCTCTATAAAAGGTTCGGAACATTTTTCTCGAGGTCTGTTCGCATGCCCAGCTATGTACAAGGCATGAGTTGTGTTACTGAGCGATGGCCCTTGCCATAATAAAAGGCAGTGCTAAATGACTTATTGGGATGAGAGCAAGAGTCCAGTAGCACATGAAAGACTGGCAAAAATTGTGGCAACTTAAAATAACTCCTCACCCACATTGATAAACTGCTTAACAGTAAAATGGACTCTGGTACCAAGGCCTGCAACAAACCAAGATGCCAACTTTGCTCTCATATATATCCTAGCAACATCAGCCATACCATCTCAGGTTCATACTCCTGCTCATCCTCTAATGTGATTTATGCCATCACGTGTCAGCAGTACCCTTCCGCCCTCTACACTGGACAAACAGGCCAGTCTCTTCGACAAAGAACAAATGGACATAAAGCATTAGAAACCACAACAGTCAAAAACCATTGTGAGGACATTTTAACCTTCCAGGACCTTCAGTTGCTGACCTAAGAGTAGCAGTTCTCTTACAAAGGAATTTCAAAGGGATTGCTGAATTGCAACTGATAATGAAGCTCAAGACAATGCATCCTTCTGGACTGAATCGAGATGTAGGTTTCCTGTCTCATCAATGCTGATTTCTCCACACCTGCTCTCCTCTGCAGATCACACCGAATCCAATCATGCCTGCTATTGTCATTTAGCATCTGAAATCTCTCCACTTTCCCAGATATAAGGACAGATGGACTCACATTCTAGCTGTATCTGAAGAAGTGAGCAGTGACTCATGAAAGCTCCTCCCCTGCCACAGATTTTGTTAGTCTTTAAAAAATTTATTTTGTTAGTCTTTGAGTTGCTCCTGAACTCTTGCTCCTTTCTACTGCTAGAGACAGACTAACCCATCTTGATTTATTGAGATGAAACCCTATTGATGCAGCAGGTGTACCTTTTACTGCATTGTATTCTACCTTTGTAAGCTACTTACTGGGAGCTGCGGTGGCTCAAGTGGTTAAGACGCTGAACTGCAGGCTGTGGAAGGTCAGTAGTTCAGCAGTTCAAGACCCGGGTTGCCGCATGACGGAGTGAGCTCCCGTCTCTAGTTCCAGCTCCTGCCAACCTAGCAGTTCGAAAGCAAGGAATTGCAAGTAGATAAATAGGTACCACTTCGGTGGGAAGGTAACAGCGTTCCATGCGCCTTGGTGTTTAGTCATGCCGGCCACATGACCACGGAAACGTCTTCGGACAGCGCTGGCTCTTCGGCTTTGAAACGGAGATGAGCACCGCAACCCTAGAGTCGGTCTCGACTGGCTTTCGAGCAAGGGAACCTTTACCTTTACCTAACCTACTTACTGCCTTGTGGCGTGTCATGTCTAGGCAGATCCCCCCCCCCTTTCTTTTCCATTGTCATTTGCCCTTTTCCCCAGTTCTGCAATCCCTACTGCGCTTTTTTCCGGAGATCCTTGCATTCTGAGCTTTTTAAAAACCTTTTCAAATGCTGTAATCTGCCTTGATGAGATGGATCGACTCCACCAAGGAAGCTGCGGCCCTTGGTTTGCAAGGCCTGAGTGTGGCTGTTAACGAGGGGACGTCTCAGAAGTCATTAATTCATCAAGTCACCATAACTCAGAAAGGAGCTTGACAGCATTTAACACACACCCACAATTTGCCGTGAGCCGCCGTAAGACAGATGGGCTGTAAACGAAGGACATAATAAGCAGATAAAAGGGTTGTTGAAACTTGACACCTCTTTTGTCTTTTTTTAGTTCAACGGCTATGCCGGGAGCCTGTTCTCCAGTGGGCCTTACGAAAAAGATGACGAGGAGGCGGATGCAATTTACGCTGCTCTGGATAAGAGGATGGATGAAAGAAGAAAAGAGAGACGGTAGGGGTTTTCAGATGTGTTTTTGAGCCCGTGGTGGTATCTGGAACCTGGATGCTGGGGCAAGGAGGAAGTAGTCAGATGTCCTTTTATCTTGCTTTGGGTCTACCTCTGAGCCACATCCTCCCAATTAAAATTACCAGCTACCATTGCTGAGAACGGGGGAGAAGAGGAAGCAACCAATCGGGGAGCCAGCGTGGGGTGGCAGTTAGGATGTCAGACTAGGATCTGGGAGAACCAGGTCCGAATCCCCACTCTGCCAAAATACTAGAAATTGAGGACATCCAGTGAAGCTGACGGGCGGTAGGTTCAGGACGGACAAAAGGGAATACTTCTTTGCACAGAGAGTGATTCAAATGTGGAATTTGCTGCCAGATGACGTAGCGATGGCCACAGGAATAAACTACTTTAAAAGGGGATTAGGTAAGTTCATGGAGGATAAGTTTATCAATGGCTACAAGCCATGATGGCTGAGGGGAACCTCCACATTCAGAAGCCTCTGAATCCCAGTGCCAGGAGGCAACAGAAGGGGAAGGCCTCGGCCTCTCTTCCCTGTTGTTGGCCCTCCAGAGGAACTGGTTGGCCACTGTGTGAGACAGGATGCTGGACTAGATGGACCACTGGTCTGATCCAGCAGGGCCCTTCTGATGTTCTTATGAAGGCCTTGGCCTTTATGCCGTGTTGTTGGCTCTCCAGAGGAACTGGGTGGCCGCTGTGTGAGACAGGATGCTGGACTAGATGGACCACTGGTCTGATCCAGCTGGGCTCTTCTGACATTCTTATGAAGGCCTCGGCCTCTGTGCCCTGTTGTTGGCCCGCCAGAGGAACTGTTTGGCCACTGCGTGAGACAGGATGCTGGACTAGATGGACCACTGGTCTGATCCAGCTGGGCTCTTCTGACATTCTTATGAAGGCCTCGGCCTCTGTGCCCTGTTGTTGGCCCGCCAGAGGAACTGTTTGGCCACTGCGTGAGACAGGATGCTGGACTAGATGGACCACTGGTCTGATCCAGCTGGGCTCTTCTGACATTCTTATGAAGGCCTTGGCCTCTATGCCCTGTTATTGGCCCTCCAGAGGAACTGGTTGGCCACTGTGTGAGACAGGATCCTGGACTAGATGGACCACT
>NW_015160918.1:220260-229184 GCF_001447785.1 Gekko japonicus
CTTGGGTCAATCACAAGTTCTTTCAGAGCTGTTCTCTCAAGGGCAGTTGTTGCGAGGGCTCTCTCAGCTCCACGTACCTCACATGGTGTCTGTTGTGGGGAGGGGAAGATTCTTCTTCTTTCTTCTTCTTCTTCTTTCTTCTTTCTTCTTCTTCTTTCTTCTTTTTCTTCTTCTTTCTTCTTTCTTCCTCTTCTTCTTTTTCTTCTTCTTTTTCTTCTTCTTCTTCTTCGTTTCTGAGCTTTAAAATTATCTGTTGTTTGCCTTTCAGAAAGAGGGGGTAGGTGCCGCCATGGCTAATGCTCTTGGCTTTTTGTTTTCTAGAGAACAGCGTGAGAAGGAAGAGATTGAAAAATACCGAATGGAACGGCCCAAAATCCAGCAGCAGTTCTCAGATCTGAAAGTAAGGAGGGAACAGTCCTTTGTTATTGTTTCACATTCCAAGGTTGGAAACCACCCCCACCCCCACCCCCCCAAATTGTAGTGACTGAAGAAAAAAGACGCTTGGCAATTATATATGAGTAATATGTATAGAATCTATCTGTAGGCGCAGCTTTCCCCCCTCTTCTTGTCTCCCTTCCCTCCCCATATGCTATAGAAACAAGTGAATGACAGAGGAGGAGAATCTGTGGGTGTTGCATTGTGGGATTTTCCCTTTTCATGGAGGTTGAAGATCTCTTTAAGAGCTCATTAGGGAGGAAGTATAGAGAAACCACAGGAGCAACGGTTAGTAAACAGGCCCCAATATATATATTTACATAACCCTTTTGTCTGCTTTTCATCACTGTTGTAAACTTCAGTCATATATTGAGAGGGCAAAACGTTGACTCATGTCTAAACGTTCGATGATCTGTTGATGATCATTCGAAACGAGTACAACGGCATGTTTCTAATAGGGGAAATGATTGGCTTCTCATATCTGTCGTTATGAGCCCACGCCTCCGCTGTTACGGCATCCAAAGGGATCTGGGGTCGGAAAAAGGGAGAGGCCAAAGAAAACTGGGTGCCATGGAGAACTTCGGACGGGGAGCCTCTGTGATATTGGCAGGGAGAATGTTGACAGCTCAGGGAATTATGAAGATTGTCTGGAGATCCAGAAAGCAGGGAGAACAGCTAGATTTGAGCCCAAGTAGTACCTTAAAGCAGTGGTGTCAAACATGCGGCCCGGGGGCCAGATCAGGCCCCCCTTGGAGGGCTTCTCTCAGGCCTGCAGTGGATCTGGCTGTCTTCTGCTTCCTGTTCTGCTCCTGCTGCGTCATCGTAGGTTTGCAGCTTACAGATACACACCTGAACAGCACACTGAAGCTTGCAACAGCACAGACATTTTGATGCAATACTTCAGAGCAAGAGGTGTCAGTTATCAGACACTGCTCAATAAACAAAATATTGCAAGAGTGCTATTGTTTTAAGCATGTTTTTATTTTAAGTGCCCTTTATAAAGTTTATATCTCTGTTACCTGGCATGACATTTGTGCCCTTTATAAAGTTTATATCTCTGTTACCTGGCATGACATTTTATGACACACACGGCCCGGCCCAACAAGGTCTCACTTATGTCAGATCCGGCCCTCATAACCGATGAGTTCGACACCCCTGCCTTAGAGGCCAACAAGATTTTTTTAGGTATGTTTTCAAGAGTCAAAGCTGCCTTCCTCAGATGGGAGCTTTGACTCTCAAAAGCGTATACCCCCAAAATCCCGTTGATCTCTAAGGCCCTAGTTTTACTATAGACCAACACAACCACCCTCAGAAACGGTCTTCGAGAGAAAGGGGGGCCGAATAGATCACCGTCGAACGTACGGGCTGAATTGAACGAAATTTCACCCCGTTCTAATGTCCTCATAATCTCTCCTCTTGTTGTTCAGAGTAGCAGACTCCCGAACTTGTTGTATTTGAGACATAACTCCATTCATTGGGATTTATAGTTCAAAAGTCGTTTTTATATATGGGAACGGATCTGGTACTAAATTATTATGTCACAAGAAGGCAGACCAGCGATACTCCCGGGGGGGGGGGTGGAGGGAGCAAGCACCAGGTAGACTCCTCTTGCTGTTCAGAGTAGCAGACTCCCAAACTTGTGGTATTTTAAACCTGACTCCATTCAGTGGGATTGATAGTTCAAAAGTCATTTCTATATATGGGAACGGATGATACTAAATTATTATGCTATTATGTTATAACGGTTGACGTATGTTGAAAACTTTGTGGGTGATTAACCGGCTGGTTTGTAATTTTGGATTCTCAGGACTTTTGCATACTGTTTTGCAGTTATTGTACATGTTATAAGTCACACTTGATCTTAATAAACATTTTAAAAACCAAAAATAAAATAATAATCTCTGTCCTTGGTAGAGGAAGCTCGCCGAAGTCACCGAGGAGGAATGGCTGAGCATCCCCGAAGTTGGCGACGCGAGGAACAAACGGCAGAGGAACCCGCGTTACGAGAAGCTGACGCCCGTTCCCGACAGCTTCTTCGCCAAGCACTTGCAGTCCGGGGAGAACCACACATCTGTCGATCCCAGACAGACGGTGAGGGGGAAGAAATATAAATCCGCCAGGGCTCACTGGCAAAAGCAGAGCGGCCTGACGCAGCAGACTCTCTAATGGGAACGGGTGGTGATTTTTGCTCATTGCTCCCTAGGACTCCATACAATCACAGAGTTGGAAGGGACCTCCAGGGTCGTCTAGTCTGACCCCCTGCACAATGTAGCAGGACATTCACAAATACCTCCCCCTTCACCAATGTTCCCTCTAAGTTGTGGAGTCTTGTGAGCAAAAATTGTACTTTGTGAGCCCCTGGCATGAAAGTGGTGAGCGAGTGATTTGGCTCCTGCATAGATTAGTTTGCTCTGGAGCCCTCCTTCCAGAGCTGAGACAAAAATGTGTGAGCCGGAGGCTAAAAAAACTGTGAGCTAGCTCACACTAATTCAGCTTAGAGGGAACACTGCCCTTCACACACACCCAGTGACCTCTGTTCCATGCCCAGAAGAGGACAAAAAACTCTTCCAGGATCCCTGGCCAAACTAAATCGCCAACAAAAGTAAATGGATAACGATGCAAATGGGAAAGTCTGTTGCATGGGCGAGAAAGGCCTTACCAAAACCATCTACTGTTAATGCAGCTGATGGATAAATCCATGTATTTTGTCAACCATCTGACTGAATGGCTTGAAATGACATTGGGTTTTAGCCCACATTTTTTGCTGTGATAGATCTTAATGATTGTTTATAAAACTGTAATGTATATTAGAGTGTTTATTGTTATTGCGATTGTTGTACTGTAACTCTGATGTTGTTGGTATTTTCGGTGTTAAATGCTAAGGCTGTGTGCTAATGGAATAAAGCTGCTGCTGATGATTATAGAATCATGGAATAACAGATTTGGAAGGGACCTCCAAGGGTCATCTAGTCTAACCCCCTGCACGTTGCAGGAAATTCACCAATAACTCCCCCTTCACACACCCCCAGTGACCCCTGTTCCATGCCCAGAAGAGGAGAAAAAACCTCCAGGCTCCCTGGCCATACTGGCCTGGAGAGAAATTGCTTCCTGACCCCTAAAGTGGCGATCAGCATTTCCCTGGGTGTGTAAGAAAGGGAATATCTCCGCTAAGCATACCCGAGGGTCCACTGGCCCCCCGGTGATGGAATTTCCGGGGGCTCAGTGAGTTGCAGCAGCAGGGTGGTAATCAGCAAAAACCTCTGCCTCCATTAAGATTTAAAGGCACTTGAGTTTTCTTAACTGCTTGGGGGAATGCAGGCCACTGTCATGATAGCCAAACTTTCCTTTGCTTACTGACAAAGAACTTGCAGTGAGTGGCAGGCCCCCTCCCCCCAAAACCCCCCAAAACTTTGCACTTTGCAATTGACATCCTTCCTCTGTGCCTGCCTCTCCTGTTTGCAATCATAGAGCCAGTTTGGTGTAGTGGTTAAGTGTGCTGACTCTAATCTGGGAGAACCGGGTTTGATTCCCCACTCCTCCACTTGCACCTGCTGATGTGACCTTGGGTCAGTCACAAGCTCTGCCACAGCTGTCCTTGAAAAAAAGCAGTTTGTGTCAGAGTTCTCTCAGCCCCACCCACCTCACAGGGTGTCTGTTGTGGGGAGGGAAAGGGAAAGGAGTTTGTAAGCCGCTCTGAGACTCCAAGTGAAGGGCGGGGTATAAATCCAATCTCCTCCTCCTCCTCCTCCATAGTACCCGGCTGATCCTGCATTGAGCAGGGGGTTGGACTAGATGGCCTGTATGGCCCCTTTCAACTCTGTGATCCTCTAAATGATGTGAAGGTACAATGTGTATTGTAATCAGTTTGATTAGAGCAGAGGGGAAATGCTCAGGAGGTGTTGTTTTTAAATCAAGTGCTCTAGTTGTGACCGAGAACTGAGCATGTGTTCTCTTTTATCACAGACTTCTAATGACTTGGCTTCCTCTTTTACCCCTGCAGCAATTTGGAGGTCTGAACACGCCCTACCCTGGGGGCTTAAACACTCCTTATCCCGGTGGGATGACCCCTGGGCTGATGACGCCTGGTACAGGTGAGCTGGACATGAGGAAGATCGGCCAAGCGAGGAACACCCTGATGGACATGAGACTCAGCCAGGTGAGGGGCAAGGGGCAAAAAGCTCTCTGCAAAAAGCCGTGGGAACTGCTGTTCCCTCTTGCGGGAAGGGAGGAGGACACTCTTGACAACACTCGGATTCCTCTTCCCATAATCCCTGGAGGCAGTCCAACAGGGCTCAGAGGCCGAGGCCTTCATAAGAACATTAGAAGAGCCCGGCTGGATCAGACCAGTGCTCCATCTAGTCCAACATCCTGTCTCACACAGAGGCCAGCCAGTTCCTCTGGAGGGCCAACAACAGGGCACAGAGGCCGAGGCCTTCAGAAGAGCATCAGAAGAGCCCTGCTGGATCAGACCAGTGGTCCATCTAGTCCAACATCCTGTCTCACACAGCGGCCAACCAGTTCCTCTGGAGGGCCAACAACAGGGCATAGAGGCCGAGGCCTTCATAAGAACGTAAGAAGAGCCCTGCTGGATCCGACCAGTGATCCATCTACTCCACTGTCTCGCACAGTAGCCAACCAGTTCCTCTGGAGGGCCAATAACAGGGCATAGAGGCCTACACCTTCCCCTGATGTCGTCTCTTGGCACTGGGATTCAGAGGCTTAGTGCCTCTGAAGGTGGAGGTTTCCCTCAGTCACCAGGGCTAGTAGACATTGATAGATTTCTCCTCCATGACCTTATCTCATCCCCTTTTAAAGCTGTTTATTCCTGTGGCCACCACCACATCCTCTGGCAGCAAATTCCACATTGGAATCGCTCTCTGCATAAAGAAGCATTTCCGTTTGTCCATCCTGAATCTACTGCCCAGCAGCTTCATTGGATACCCTTGAGTCCTAGTGTTTTGCGAGAGGGAGAAAAATGTATCTTTGTCACTGCTCTCTGCCTTGTCGGTAGTTTTATAAACCTCTATCATTTCCCCCCTTAGTCATCTCTTTCAGTCGAAGACTATTCAGGGGGTTACCTTTCAAACCTGATTGCTGTGTGAATGCACATGAGGTGAATATGCTTTGTGGTTCAGTGATTTCAGCCCACCGTTGGGTTTCCTTCCCAGGTGTCTGATTCCGTGAGCGGCCAAACCGTGGTGGATCCCAAGGGCTACCTGACCGACTTGAATTCCATGATTCCCACGCACGGTGGAGATATCAAGTAAGACAACAGGCGCAGGGGTTGGCACTGACTTGGCTGTAAGGTTTTATTCCCTATGAAGGCTTCTTCCAGAGAAGCGGGTGCATGCCATTCATTTGGCACGAACAGAACGTGGGCAGGTCGCCAGCCGTCGCTAATCTGGGAGGACCCGGTTTGATTCCCCACTCCTCCACTTGCACTTGGCTGGATGACCTTGGGCAAGCCGTAGTTCTGATAAGAGCTGTCCTTGAAAAAAAGAGCAGTTTCTGTCAAGAGCTCTCTCAGCCCCGCCTACCTCACAGGGTGTCTGTTGTGGAGAGGGGAAGGGAAAGGAGTTTGTCAGCCGCTCTGAGACTCCTCTGGGTGGTAAAGGGTGGGGTATAAATCCAGACTCCTCCTCCAGTTTGGTGTAGTGGTTAAGTGCGTGGACTCTCACCTGGGAGATCTGGGTTCGATTCCCCACTCCTCCACTTGCACCTGCTGGATGACCTTGGGCAAGCCGTAGTTCTGATAAGAGCTGTCCTTGAAAAAAGAGCAGTTTCTGTCAGAGCTCTCTCAGCCCCACCTACCTCGCAGGGTGTCTGTTGTGGGGAGGGGAAGGGAGAGGAGTTTGTAAGCCGCTCTGAGACTCCTTCAGGTAGTGAAGTGTGGGATATAAATCCAGTCTCCTCCTCCAGTTTGGTGTAAGACGTGGCTCAGAGAGCAGCTACTTGGCATGCAGAAGGTCCTAGATTCAACCTCCAGCATCTCTGATTAAAGGACCAGACAGGAGGTGATGTGCTGACCTTGATGGACTGAGGGTCTGATTTCAGTCTGAGGCAGCTTTGTGTGTTCGTGTGTTCAGCTCCCCTTCCCCTTCATGTTGTCGCAGTCCCATTTGTTCATCATCAACATCAAAGGTTCACCGTCACCTGTTCTCTAGCTTCACAGTCACCAGTATAGGGTTCACATGTATAAGTACATACCTAGTAACACTGAACATGCACCATTCCCTTTGTTGGCTTCTGTGCCCACAAACACCCCCCCTTCCCCTCTCTGTCCTCCCCCCAACTCCATTTGCTCTGTCCCCTCCCCCACTGCTTTTGCCATTTTGGTGTAGCGGTTAAGAGTACAGACTCTAATCTGGGAGAACGGGGTTTGTTTCCCCACTCCTGCACAAGCAGCTGCTGGTGTGACCGTGGGCCAGTCACAAGTTCTCTCAGAGCTATTCTCTCACGAGCAGTCTTTGAAAGAGCTCTCTCAGCCTCACCTGCCTCACAGAGATGCCTGTTATGGGGAGGGGAAGGGAAAGGAGATTGTAAGCCATCCCAGGACCCGAAGATTTCTCTTCTCCTTCTTCTTGCACATCTTTACACTCCTTCCATTCATTCCGCCTTCCACTGTTTCCTGGATCAGGAGGGGAACATGGCCGAGGGGTAGAGCACCTGCTTGGCCTGCAAGAAGTCCCAGTTTTAATCCCTCAATCTCTCCAGTTAAAAGGACCAGGCGGTAGGTGGTGTGACAGACCTCCGCCTGAGACCCTAGTGAGCAGCTGCCAGTCTGAGTAGACAAGACCGACCTTGATGGACCGAGGGTCTGATTCAGTAGAAAGCAGCCGCTTCCCGTGTTCCTCTCCATGCGGTGCCCATTTCCTTTCTTACGCTTGTCCCTGCCGTCAGTGTACCACAGTTGCTGGAGCCCGTTTGCTGGAGCCCATACCAGCCCCATTCTTTACGTGGATACGGAGAAAGATTAGCTGCCCGACAGTTACGTCGAGTGCCCTCTGTGTCACTTAGAAGAGGGCAGGGAGCCGTTCCAGTGGGCAGCAGAGGAGAGTACTCGTAATCATGGGTTTAAATGAAGGACGGGAAGGTACCAGCCGGATCTTAGGAACACCCCCCCCTTTTTTTTGTACAATACATTTTTATTGATTTTTGAGATCCTGATACCAGATGATTCAACGTACATGAATTGGTGTACAAACATACTTGCAGTTATTGAGCAGTCATGCAACAGATAATGGAAAAACAATGTGAATGGGAAACTACATGAACTTTTAGCTTTGAATTTTAGGTTTCTAGCTTTCTAACACCAGTGTCTTAACTCTCTTACCAGCAGTACTTTGTAGAACTAATTAAGGGACGATGATTGAGGATAAAGGGCACCAATGAATATTTGATTATTACCATAGGTGTAAAGCATCTGTTTCCTTAGGGGTATCATCAAATTGTTGTAGGTACTCTAGTATAGGAAACCAAATAGCCACAAAGGAGGAAGGAGCTGGAACTTTGTCAAGTCGCGTAAGGTTCTCTGAGAGTTTCGCCATGATGCATAAATCCCACAATTTCTTTTTCTTTTGTAATTAAAATTTTTATTCTTTTACAAATTAATACAACAGAAAGCAAACAAGTGAATAACACAAACACTAATAACGACAGGAGGGTATACATTAGAGGGATATAAGAGTTGAGAACACAGTAATTACCAAACTGCCCATGAAACAAGCGTAGCCTTGTTAAAGATCCAGGAGACAAAGATTGCTGTGCTGGACTTATTATTTATCATATGACCACTTTGACCCCGTACAGCAACAATCAGAATTAGGGGCCACCTAACATATAACCTAACCTGTCTCTAGTTCCAGCTCCTGCCAACCTAGCAGTTCGAAAGCAAGAAATTGCAAGTAGATAAATAGGTACCACTTCGGTGGGAAGGTAACAGCATTCCGTGCGCCTTGGTGTTTAGTCATGCCGGCCACATGACCACGGAAACGTCTTCGGACAGCGCTGGCTCTTCGGCTTTGAAACGGAGATGAGCACCGCAACCCTAGAGTCGGACTCTACTGACTTTCGAGCAAGGGAAACCTTTACCTTTTTTTTAACATATATAAACATACTCATCTGTGCTATTGGAAAGACCACCCAAGGAGATTGAGTTTAATGGGGAGACTTACTCTATGTCCCTTGGCTACTCTGACCCCGTACGTCAATGTTCGGAAAAACACCGATAACTATGCGGTTAACTAGATTGGATATTACGTTACAAGAACAACCACCGATGATAATTTAGACTCGTGGGGAGAATGTCATGTCTCTCCATATCGTATACCACCGGCGACCAGACTTTTCTAAATTTCGTATGTATTCCCAAGAGTGGTGACTGATTCTCCCGGTTCAGGTCCGCGACTTTGGCCATGACAAATCCCACAATTTCTTGTGCCAGTGGGGAATTGAGGGCGGCATTGACGTTTTCCAGTGTGTGGCAATGA
>NW_015160919.1:0-4957 GCF_001447785.1 Gekko japonicus
GAAATGACCCCTGGGTACAGTTATGTTATGTACGAGAGGTACGGGGACTAGCTCCGAGTCCTGTCGCACCTTACAGATCAGCAAGATTTTCAGGGGATTATCTTTCGAGAGTCAAAGCTCCTTTCATCAGTGGCGCCACATGACTATGGCACTTTATGTCCCGCAATGATTTGATTGCATCACACTTTGCATTGTCAATTTCCCATAAGCGAAGAATAGAAGAAAAGAAGAAGAAGAAGAAGAGATTGGATTTATACCCTGCCCTTCACTACCCAAAGGTGTCTCAGAGCAGCTTCCAATCTCCTTTCCCTTCCCCTCCCCACAACAGACACCCTGTGAGGTAGGTGGGGCTGAGAGAGCTCTGACAGAAACTGCTCTTTTTCAAGGACAGCTCTTATCAGAACTATGGCTTGCCCAAGGTCATCCAGCAGGTGCAAGTGGAGGAGTAGGGAATCAAACCCGGTTATCCCAGATTAGAGTCCGTGCACTTAACCACGACACCAAACTGGCTCTCCAGTGTTGGTCAGAAGTGAGCTAATCACCCAGCTTGTGGCTCTTTGGGGTCTCAGGCAGAGGGTCTTTCACATCACCTTCTACCTGGCCCTTTTAACTGGAGATGCTGGGGATCAAACCTGGGGCCTTCTGCATGCCAAGCAGAGGCTCTTCTACTGAGCCATGACCCTCCCCTCTAGATGGGGATAGCAAAAGTGGCAGAACTAAGCTGTGCATTTGCCCCTCTCTCTTCAGTTCTTTTAGAAGAGAAGAGAAAAAGAAGAGATTGGATTTATACCCCCGCCCTTCACTCGGAGTCTCAGAGCGGCTTGCAAACTCCCCTCCCTCCCACTCCCCACAACAGACACCCTGTGAGGCAGGCGGGGGGAGAGGTGGGGCTGAGAGAACCACCACCTTTACCCAAGGCTCCCCAAGTCTGGGGGGTGGGTGATTGGTGAAAATTCATGCAAGCTTACACAGCTTTTTTGTTTTTCCAAAAAAAGAAAGCATTTTGTATGTTCAACTTGAAGCGTGTGGAAGAGATCATGTGCTTCCCTCCCCCCCCACATGATTTTCAGACAGGGCCAGGTGAAGTTGGCAAGAAACGCATGCCCACTCCAAGCGTTCCAGGGTGGAATCACCTACCAAATTAGCAACATGCCCCCTGGAAGCCAACGACTGTATCCGTGTACGGAGCTGGCGAGCCCCCAAACCGAATAACGGTTCCCGTCCTCGCCCCGTTTGCATATTTCTGTTGACATCGCGAGTTACATCCCCGAGTGCAGTCATGGGGGTTGTAACTTGTCTCACGGATTGTTCTGCGCTGCTCTATGAATTAATGATGGAGCGAGGGATGCCAGATTCCGTCAACTCTCGTGGGAGAAGGTAGAGAGAGTGTGCGGTGGCGGCCGCGCTGCTTTCCGTTCCTTCTTCCGCGACAGACGCAGACTCCTCCAGGCGAAGCTTCTTGGGCGTGCAGCCTCCTCGGCTGTTGGGAACCACTCGAAATATTTGTGTGAATAATAGAATGGTTTTAATCAGATGCAATTTTGCAAGGCCTCTTTTTTTATGATTTAGCGAGTCCATTAAAACTGACATTTGTTCTGCTCTGACACTCATAAGGAGCTCTGCTGAGCATAAACATTGGAAATTACTGGGAGAGAAAGACAATATTAAAATTCTCCAGCTCTCGTGCACTCGTCGGCGGAATCCTGCTATCGTGCGGCGTGCCAAATATCATCACAGCCACTTGATATGTCTGTTACTACTTATTTACGTGTAAACGCAGGGCTGCGAGCCCAGAGCTGCAACAGATACCAATGTGTTTCGGCTTGTCTCCACCCACCCAGCAGGCTAGGGTCTTAAGAACATAAGCTGATAGATCCCTGATACCCTACAAAGGTCCTACAGAGACCCATCCTTACTTTCAGCTCTGGCCTCTTGCCAAGAATGCACACAGGGCAGGCCCATAGATATAGGGGCATTTGGGGGCAGTGCCCCCCAAATATAAGCCCATGCACCCCCAGGGATGATGCCAGACCCCCAACCATCTACCCTGGTGCACCGTGCTCCTTATCCTACCCATTGCGGCCTTGTCGGCTCTTCCTGCTGCTTCCTGCTCGGCTGCATTCTCCAATGGCCCGCCACAGCACCTCACTGCCATCCAGCCCAGCCATCATGCTGCTGCTGGGAGAGCAAAGGAGGCAGGCAGGGCAGCAGGTGATGAGCAGAAAGAGGTGTCATGACTCATAACCAGTGTTCCCTCTAAGCTGAGTTAGTGTGAGCCAGCTCACAGTCCTTTAGCCTCCGGCTCAGACTTTTTTTTGTCTTTGCTCAGGTAGGATGGCTCCAGAGCAGACTAATTTACGCAGCAGCCCAATCGCTCACTCACCACTTGAATGCCAGTAGCTCACAAAAGTAGGATTTTTGCTCATAAGATTCCATGGCTCTAAGGGAGCATTGCTCATGATGCCTCTTTCGGCTTGCTCCCCGCAGCCCTGCCTGCCTGCGTCCTCCGCTCTCCTTCTCCCTCTCCATCCCCGGCGTGCAGAAGGCTCCTCTGCGAATGGAGACGGAGGAGGGGAGTCACTGCTGTGTGATGTCGCAAGTGACATCACCACATGGGGGGCCCTAGGATCTCGTACACCACTGCTGATAGTGGCGCTCCCATTTGCCTGTCATGATTACCAGAAGGGCTATTTTGGGGCAGGAACGCACAGGAACGGAGTTCCGGCTGTCTCCCAAGTTGGCCATACCCAGCAGGAACTCATTAGCATAATAGGCCACACCCAACAGCAGAAACTCATTAGGATTGGCTACATTAGGGGTGTGTGGCCTAACATGCAAAGGAGTTCCTGCTCCAAACAAAAAGCCCTGTGTTTTGACAACAAACAAGGTAAACAGAATAAGAAGCAAAAGGTGGGTGTGGCTGGATGAGCACACTTCTGGTAACATGGGGGTGTGGCCTAATATGCTAATGAGCTGTGCTGTCATGGGTATGGCCTAATATGCGAATGAGTTCCTGCTGTTGGGTGTGGCCTATTATGCTAATGAGTTCCTGCTGGGCTTTTTCTACAAAAAGAGCCCTGCCCACCACCCATCACTAATCGGTTGGCTCGTGGGGGAACTTACCAGGAGAAAGAGGAAGGCCCAGACAATGTCACCGGTGATGTGACAATCACACCAGTGACATCCAGGTGACACTCTGGTATCTGGGGGAAACTATATAGTAGAGGACATTTTTACCATATAGGGGTTTTTTGCCCAAAACCAGAGCATCGTCATGATGCAGAGTGATGATATCACTTGCGGTGCATGCTGGAAGGTGACGTAGCCACATTGCTGGCGACATTGCCTGGGCCTCCCTCCCACGCCTAGTGGCCATCACTACACCCGGCAGCAGTGAATTCCACCATTCAATTGCTCAGCGAGAAGAAAAGAACTTCCTTCAGCCCCATCCTGAATCTATTGCCCAGGGCTATTTTGGGGCAGGAACGCACAGGAACGGAGTTCCGGTTGGCTCCCGAGTTGGCCACGCCCAGCAGGAACTCATTAGCATAATAGGCCACACCCAACAGCAGACACTCATTAGGATTGGCTACATTAGGGGTGTGTGGCCTAACATGCAAAGGAGTTCCTGCTACAAAAAAAGGCCCTGGGTTTTGACAACAAACAAGGTAAACAGAATAAGAAGCAAAAGATGGGTGTGGCTGGATGAGCACACTTCTGGTAACATGGGGGTGCGGCCTAATGTGCTAATGAGCTGCTATGTCAGGGGTGTGGCCTAATATGCTAACGAGTTCCTGCTCTTGGGAGTGGCCTATTATGCTAATGAGTTCCTGCTGGGCTTTTTCTACAAAAAGAGCCCTGCGTATTGCCCATCAACTTCATTGGGTGCCCCTCAACTCCTAGTACTATGGGAGAGAGGGAACTCCGTCTAAGGCAGCTTCATGTATGTTCAAGAGATGAGGACTACTACATGAAAAGGGACTTGATCCATCATAGCAACACCTTATAGAGTGAGAGCATAACTGAAACAGTTTCTGGTTTTTCCGGAAACTTTTTAAATCCTTGCTGAAAAACGCTTTCCTTCTGTAGTGATTCTGTAACACTCCTTCCAGATTAGTTTGCTTAATCGTTCAGTGCCATGGCCTTCACTAGCCCTCACTAGCCCTCACTGCCATGGGTCTCTAAAGTACAGGCCAAGAACACAGCTGCAGAGGTGCATTTGGAGTCCCGGGAACTCAGTGTTGGATAATGGCAGGAAGTTACGGGCATGAACAGTTCCATAAGCCAGGCTGCCATTGGGTTTTTGGCGCTGCCGCACGGCTGCTCACGAGAGCATTCATCGTGCTTCCAACAGCTTCTGGAAATTCATCAAATTCTCTTCGATTTTCCCCCCACGGGCTGTCATCTTTGTATTGATATTGCATTTAAATTATGAATTATTTCAAGCAGAGACTTTCGCCGGGCATGGGGAAAATATCGCTGGTGGGTTGAGCTGTCAATCCTGGCGCTGGCTTGAATGGGAACGGACGGACTGATGGCTGCCTTGGATGGGAGGGAAAAACTTTTGTTTTGCTTTGTATCGACTGTGGGGTTCTCACTAATTTGTTTCCAAATGAACGAGCAAATGGCGAATGCTTTTGTGCCTCCAGAAATCGTTACGGCAACGTCAGCTTTGTCAGAAGTCCAACTAACCTAGAAGCTTGTCATCTTTTAATCATTATATATTTATTTTGACATCAAATCGTAGCCGGGTTATAGAGATCCTGTAAGGTTTTCGAGACAAGAGCCATCCAGAGGAGGTGTGCTATTGCTGGTCTCCTTTGTGGTCTCCCATCCAAGTTCTAAATCGGGCCATCCCACGAAGAAGAAGAAGAAGAAGAAGAAGAAGAAGAAGAAGAAGAAGAAGAAGAAGAAGAAGAAGAAGAAGAAGAAGAAGAAGAGATTGGATTCATACCCC
>NW_015160919.1:5305-8243 GCF_001447785.1 Gekko japonicus
GTCCTCTTTGTTGCTTTTCAATACATGGTAACCCCGCACAGACTAGGTAAGAATGGCCTGAGAAAAAGACATGCCCTTCCTGTGATTGCGTTTTTCACTGCTGGCCCCACCAGAACTCGGAGGAAATGAGCCTCCTTTCTTCTTGGCTGCTTCTGGATGGTCCAGGTGAGCCCGAATCCCTCAGATCCTGGAAGCTAAGCAGGGTTGGCCTTGATTAGTACTTGGATGGGAGACCACCAAGGAAGCCCAGGGTCACCCCCCCAGAGGCAGGCAATGGCAAACCACCTCTGAGTGTCTCTTGCCTTGACGTGTGGCCAGGGGTCGTTTCGTAGAAAAAGGGCTAGGGAAACTCATTAGCATAACTCATTAGCATATGCCACACCCCCTGACATCACCGGAAGTGTGTCATAAGGCCACACACCCTGCCCCCACCGGAAGTGAAGCCCCATGAGGGACCCGGCGGTGGACCTGCAAGGCCGGCGGGAGTGCAAGGAAGCCCTGCAAAGGCCCTCCCTGGCCCCAGGCAGGCAGGGGTGGGGAGAGGCAGGGAGGAAGCAACTTACCCTCCCTCTTCTCCTGCCTCCTCCTGGCTGAATGAGGGCCGGAAGCGGGGGCGGGGCTTCGTCATGTGCCCCGCCCCCCGTACCTCACCCGGGGGGACTGCGATCCCCCCAGAAATGACCTCTGCGTGTGGCTCAGGCTGCCCCCACCTGGTCAGATCTCAGAAGCTAAGCAGGGCCAACCCTGGTTAGTACTTGGATGGGTCATTATGCAGAGATGGACAATGGCAAGAACAAGAAGAAGAAGAGGGGGAGGGGGAGGGGGTGATTGGATTTATACTCTGCCCTTCACTCAGAGTACCTTACAATCTCCCAGGGCTCTTTTTGTAGAAAAAGCCCAGTAGGAACTCATTAGCATAACAGGCCACACCCAACAGCAGAAACTCATTAGCATATTAGGCCACACCCCTGACATAGCAGCTCATTAGCACATTAGGCCGCACCCCCGTGTCACCAGAAGTGTGGTCATCCAGCCACACCCACCTTTTGCTTCTTATTCTGTTTACCTTGTTTGTTGTCAAAACCCAGGGCCTTTTTTTGGAGCAGGAACTCCTTTGCATGTTAGGCCACACACCCCTAATGTAGCCAATCCTAATGAGTTTCTGCTCTTGGGTGTGGCCTGTTATGCTAATGAGTTCCTGCTGGGCGTGGCCAACTTGGGAGCCAGCCGGAACTCCGTTCCTGTGCGTTTCTGCCCAAAAATAGCCCAGCAATCTCCTTTCCCTTTCCCTCTCCGCAACAGACACGCTATAAGGTAGGTGGGGCTGAGAGAGCTCTTTCAAGGACTGCTCCTGAGAGAACAGTTCTGAAATATCTTGTGACTGGCCCAAGGTCACACCAGCAGCTGTATGTGGAGGAGAAGGGAATCAAACCCGGTTCTCCTGGATCAGAGTCCGCACTCTTAACCACTACACCAAACTGGCTCTGAATGTCTCCTGCCTTGAAAACACTATGGAGTTACCATAAATTAGCTGTGACACCACCAGCAGCAGTCAAAGGCACAGGGGTGAGCAGGAATTATTAAATGTACAATATTGTTGATTTAGACACCGACTCTGAGGGGGAACATTGTATTAGCCAAGGGGAAGGAAGCTAGATTCGAAGAGAAGCAGATTAGGTTAGCTCGCTATGTTGCACAATTTGGAAATGCAATGAATTGGTCAAATTTGGATTTTAGTGCCAAAAATCTGACCTCAAAATTCAACTGTAGAGCTGAAGTTTTGATATCACAGCATGACATTTGTCTGTTATGAACGGGTAAATGAATTAAGTTAATAGAAAATGTACTCAGTGTCATTGTAAGTCATCCATCAAATCCTACAGAACGTTCTCAGCCACTGTGTGAAAATGTCAAACCTTGGCAATTATTCACTGCTACGTGTTAGGGATGCGTCTGAAATCGTCCCAACAGGAATTATCCCCAGAGTTTGCCATTTAAATCTGAGTTGTTCATTCCATGGAAGAGAACTTTGTAGACTTTCCCCCCCACCTATTTTACTTGGGGTAGGGTTCCTAGGTTGGCGTGGGATTTAGAAGTACGTGTTATTATGGGAGTACATACAACATGCACTGCATGCGTACAAACCACATGTAAAAAATGTATCCAAATGCACATATCCACACAAACACATTTCATAGGAATTCACAGTGAATCACTGGAAGGCTGCAGAACATAACACCTGATGTGGTAAAACTTTGGAACAGATAAAAGAAAGGTGACATTTGTCTATCTAGCCTGTCTGTGTATAAGACACTGTAAAAAGTTGCAGAATCATCAAATGTCAAGGGGAGATACGGGATATGGAATATTTACTGACTATTCCCATAACTAGTCCTCCAGTCCAGACACCTGCAGAATATTCACCATAAACATTCACAGAAGAGAAAATTGAGGATAATTGTCTTTGGAGGGGTCATATTCCACCATGGGCAGAAACTCAAGTTAGCAGACCCAGACTCTAAAATCAGAATGCAAACTAGGGTTCCCATGCAATGCCTGGAAACCAGCAGGCAGGGGGTACAGTTCCATGGGAGACATTAAAGAGAAAAAAAAAAACAGGCTCATGAACTTACTGGATGTTTATACAGGAAGTGACAAATGGTCAGAGGTCATTTCGGGGGGGAACGCGGGGGAACGCAGTTCCCCCGGGTGAGGTGCGGGTGGGCGGGGCACGTGACGAAGCCCCGCCCCCTGCTTCCAGCCGCCCCGCTTCCAGCCCTCATTCAGCCAGGAGGAGGCAGGAGAAGAGGGAGGGTAAGTTGCTTCCTCCCTGCCTCTCCCCACCCCTGCCTGCCTAAGGCCAGGGGGGGCCTTCGCGGGGCTTTCTTGCACTCCTGCCGGCCTTGCAGGTCCACCGCCGGGCCCCTCATGGGGCTCG
>NW_015160919.1:8701-11008 GCF_001447785.1 Gekko japonicus
CTCCTCCTCCTCCTCCTCCTCTTCTTCTTCTTCTTCTTCTTCTTCTTCTTCTTCTTCTTCTTCTTCTTCTTCTTCTTCTTCCAGCTACCCTTTGTCACATCCTATATGAACTTCTGGTAAATACACGAGGCTGCTTTTGTTTTCTTTTTGTGGAGTGACGGCAGGCAACAGGGCCTGGGGGTGGGGGGACCCCCCGGCTCCCAGTGTGTGCTTGGCAGCTCTATTGCAAATCAATAGAATGAGCAACTTGAGTCTTCAGGGGAAATCCTCCCACCAGCTGTGCAAAGCTCTATGCTTCTCCATCAATCGTTTCCTACAAGCCCACTCAGCAGGGCTCTCCAGAAGCTGCAAAGCATCCAAAGTGAGCCCGGCTCCCCTCCAGGCCAGATCAGGGTCCTTAAGCTTCAAGAGCTCTCCAACGACAGCTGAGGCTTGAAATCACTCCGGGCCTCTGCACTGATCTGAGTTCCTGGCAACTCATTGGAGCCATTTGTCTGCTAGCCCTTCAGAACTGCCAGTGGTGTAGTGTAGAGCCAGTTTGGTGTAGTGGTTAAGTGCGCAGACTCTAATCTGGGAGAACCGGGTTTGATTCCCCCACTCCTCCACTTGCAGCTGCTGGATGACCTTGGGCAAGCCACAGTTCTGTCAGAGCCATTCTTGAAAAAGAGCCGTTCCTGTCAGAGCTCTCTCAGCCCCGCCTACCTCACAGGGTGCCTGTTGTGGGGAGGGGAAGGGAAAGGGATTTGTGAGCCGCTCTGAGACTCCGAGTGAAGGGTGGGGCATAAATCCAATCTCCTCCTCCTCCTCCTCTTCTTAAGAACATAAGATACGCCAATGTTGGATCAGGCCAAAGGCCCATCCAGTCCAACCCTCTGTCACACAGTGGCCAGAAATACCAGGTGCCATCAGGAGGTCCACCAGTGGGGCCAGGAGGACATTAGAAGCCCTCCCACTGTTGCCCCCCCCCAAGCACCAAGAAGGCAGAGCATCACTTATCCCAGAGCCCCTATCTATACCTTGTTTCCTCCTCCTCCTCCTCTTCTTCTTCTTCTTCTTCTTCTTCTTCTTCTTCTTCTTCTTCTTCTTCTTCTTCTTCTTCTTCTTCTTCTATGCCGGAATCTGACCAAAGATTCTGGCCCCAGGGTTCCCAACTTCAGGTTGGGAAATCCCTGGAGATTTGGGGTGTGAAGCCTGGGGAGTGTGAGATTTAGGCGAGGGAGGGAGCTCAGCGGGGTATGATGCCATCAAGCTCACCCTCCAAAGTAGCTGTTTTCCCCAGAGGAAGTGATCTCTGTTTTCTGGAGATCTGTTGGGATTCCAGGAGATCTCCAGACCCCATCTGGATGGTGGCATCCCTAGATCTGCCACTGGGAGAGTCAGGAGTGGAATTCCAGCCTTTTCCACAGATGTGATAGGAACTCTGTAAGGGGCCAGACTGACTCCTATTAGAGGAGAAGAAGGAGAAGAAGGAGAAGAAGAAGAAGAAGGAGAAGAAGGAGAAGGAAGAGAAGAGAAGAGATTGGATTTATACCCCGCTCTTCACTCAAAGTCTCAGAGTGGCTTACAAACTCCTGTGAGGTAGGTGGGGCTGAGGGAGCTCTTTTGAAAACTGCTTTTGAGAGAACAGCTCTGAAAGAACTGTGGCTGGTCCAAGGTCATCCAGCAGCTGCAAGTGGAGGAGTGGGGACTCAAGCCTGGTTCTCCCAGGTTAGATTCCATGCACTTAACCAAACTGGCTCTGTAGCATGAGAGGGAAGAGCTTTGATTTGTTTTCTTGGCACCATGTTTTCCAGCGCATGTCCCTCCCCCTCGCTCTGGTGCTATGAGAGGGGTGTAGTGGTTAAGAGGGTTGGACTAGCCGCTGGGAGACCTGAGTTCAAATCCACTCTTGTGCTATGGAAGTTTACTAGGTAACTTTTACTAGGTCTACCCTACATCATAGGGTTGTTGTGTGGATAAAATGGAGGAGAGGAGAAGGATGTAAGCTGCTTTGGGTCCCCATTGGGGAGAAAGACAGGGTACCCATAAACTGAATAAATAAATATTCGAGATAGGATACCTAAATATATCCCCCCCTTGGGACAACCACATTTCTGTTCAGCCTGTCTCTAAGTTTAGAACCTCATCTACCAGTCCAATTTATTTGAAAAAAGTGTGCCTTGCACATGAAAGCTCATACCTTGAAGAAACCCAGGGCTTTTTTTATAGAAAAAGCCCAGCAGTAACTCATTAGCATAATAGGCCACACCCAACAGCAGACACTCATTAGCATATTAGGACACACCCCTGACAGCACAGCTCATTGGC